>NC_054546.1:5770561-5813061 GCF_017654505.1 Polyodon spathula | reverse complement strand
CCCAAAATAAAGTTATTTGAACAAAAAACATACCAAGGGTTTTGGTTATCCTATTTTTGCAATTTTTGTTCAGAAACCTAAAAAACCTTTAATTTTAGTAAATAAATTTTTTCCCTTGAAGGGTACAATAATTCTTTTCGATTTTTAAACTCAGCTCGCAACCACAATAAGATTAACCCCTGAAGTGGTCTTCAAGCCAGTAATCTGTGACACCTGCTTGATGTGGGAAATCCGAGAAAACCCAGCGGAGCTAAACCAAGTGTGCGTAAAGTGCCGCACGATCCAGGATTTGCATAAACTAGTAAGTATGCTAGAAATGGAGCTGGAGGAAGTGAGACAGCAACAGGATCTTGAGGAACTGGCACACCCACAATTCATGGAAGTCTGCATCACCCCTAACAGACTGAAAGCCACCAGGGAGATAGAAGGTCAGAACAGCTGGGTTCAGGTAGGCAGAAGCAGGGAAAAAAAGAAACTTCGTCAAACACAACCACCAGAAATCAAAACAACCAACAGATTTGAGTCACTTCAGAATTTTGATGAGCAGAACCAACAACAAGAGAATGAAAGGAACAACATCCAGGACCCTATTGACAGTGGTGACAAGACAGTAAAAAGAAGGGAGGTCATGATTGTTGGGGACTCCATATTGAGAAACACAGCAAGTTCAATTCGCAGTTTGGACCCCCTTACTACAACAGTGTGCTGCCTTCCGGGAGCCTCGGTCAAGCACATCACTGAGAACGTGGACAGGCTCCTAGAACGAACAGGAGACGACCCGGTAGTAGTCGTCCACATCGGTACAAACAACATTGGAAGAGACAGACCAAAATCCCTGCAAAACAAATTCAGAGAGCTAGGAAGGAAATTAAAAGAGAAAACCAAAACTGTGGTATTTTCTGGTATACTACCCGCACCTTGCAAAGGACCATATGGACAGCTGGAAATAATAAATCAAAACGAATGGTTGAAGACGTGGTGCACACGGGAAGGCTTCACCTATCTTGATCATTGGACCACATTCTACAACAAGGACTATCTGTATAGACGGGATGGACTGCATTTAAATAACAAGGGAACTAGTCTACTTGGAGAAAAGATCCTCGAGCAGGTTCGGAAGCATTTAAACTAGAAAGGAAGGGGGGAGAAATGAACAAAAAAACAGAAGGGAGACCGCATCAAAACAAGAACAACAACTCAGGTAAGACAACCATTAAATGTATTTATCTAAATGCTAGAAGTATCAGAAACAAAATTCTAGAACTTGAAGCTACTGCACTAACAAGTAACTATGATGTGATAGGTGTTACAGAAACTTGGTTATCTGAGAGTGATGGGGACGAATATAATATTTGTGGGTATACACTGTATAGGAAAGACAGGCAGGACAGACGAGGAGGAGGGGTAGCGCTATACATAAGAAACAGTCTTGAAGCCCAGGTGTTAAACCTGGACAAAGAAAATAAAACCGAATCAATATGGGTCAGAATAACAGACAAAAATTCAAAAGGCATAATAATAGGAGCATGCTATAGACCGCCAGATTCAGACGGTGAGCACAATAATCTGTTATACAATGACATTAGAAATGTGTGTAGCAAAGGAGAAGCCATACTAATGGGGGATTTCAACTTCCCCCAAATAAAATGGGAAAACCCGGTGGGTAGCGCGAAGGATGAAATAGAAATGGTGGAAATGACAAATGACTGCTTCCTAACACAATTTGTCAAGGCACCGACTAGAGGGGAGGCATGCCTTGATTTAGTCTTTTCAAATAACGAAGATAGAATAACTAAAACAGAGGTCAGAGAACCACTGGCAAACTCAGACCACAACATGGTCTCATTTGAAGTGTTTTTTAAAACCTCAAAAGTAAAGACTAAAGCTAAGGTTTACAATTTTAGAAAAGCAAACTATGAAGGCATGAAACAGAGACTAACAGAAGTAGATTGGAGTAAAATAGAGAAAACACCCACAGAAGAAGGATGGTTGTTCTTCAAAAACGTAGTACTAGAGGCGCAAAACAATTACATCCCTAAAGTAGACAAATCTAAATGTAAAACTAAATTGCCAAAATGGTTTAATAGATCAATTAAAAAAAATATTCAGCGAAAAAAGGCACTTTACAGAGCATTAAAAAAGGACCAAAAAAGAAAGTACACAGAAAGAGTACACAGAACTGCAAACGCAAGTCAAAAAGGAAGTTAGAAAGGCCAAGAGAGAAATAGAAATGAACATTGCTAAGGGGGCTAAAACCAATTCCAAAATGTTTTTCCAATATTACAACAGCAAGAGAACATTCAAAGAGGAGATTAAATGTTTAAGAGATACAAATGGCAAAATCATAGAGGAAGAAAAAAAAATAGCAAATATGTTAAATGATTACTTTTCACAAGTTTTTACAAAGGAAGATACTGACAACATGCCCCACATGTCATCCAGTTCCTATCCAGTTTTAAATAACTTTAGCATAACTGAGGCAGAAGTGTTAAAGGGACTAGGAGCTCTTAAAATAAACAAATCCCCTGGGCCGGATGAGATCCTCCCAGTAGTACTCAAAGAAATGAAAGAAGTAATTTACAAACCGCTAACCAAGATCATGCAGCAGTCTCTTGACACAGGGGTGGTACCGACAGACTGGAAAATTGCAAACGTAATACCGATCCACAAAAAGGGAAACAAAACTGAACCAGGTAACTACAGACCATTAAGCCTGACTTCTATTATATGCAAACTTATGGAAACTATAATAAGATCCAAAATGGAAAATTACCTATATGGTAACAGGGTACTGGGAGACAGTCAACATGGTTTTAGGAAAGGGAGATCGTGCCTAACTAACTTGCTTGATTTTTTTGAGGATGCAACATCGATAATGGATAATTGCAAAGCATATGACATGGTTTATTTAGATTTCCAGAAAGCTTTTGACAAAGTCCCGCACAAAAGATTAATTCTCAAACTGAACGCAGTTGGGATTCAAGGAAACACATGTACATGGATTAGGGAGTGGTTAACATGTAGAAAACAGAAAGTACTGATTAGAGGAAAAACCTCAGAATGGAGTGTGGTAACCAGCGGTGTACCACAGGGATCAGTATTAGGTCCTCTGCTATTCCTAATCTACATTAATGATTTAGATTCTGGTATAGTAAGCAAACTTGTTAAATTTGCAGACGACACAAAAGTAGGAGGAGTGGCAAACACTGTTGCAGCAGCAAAGGTCATTCAAAATGATCTAGACAAGATTCAGAACTGGGCAGACACATGGCAAATGACATTTAATAGAGAAAAGTGTAAGGTACTGCACGCAGGAAATAAAAATGTACATTATAAATATCATATGGGAGATATTGAAATTGGAGAAGGAATCTATGAAAAAGACCTAGGAGTTTTTGTTGACTCAGAAATGTCTTCATCTAGACAATGTGGGGAAGCTATAAAAAAGGCTAACAAGATGCTCGGATACATTGTGAAAAGTGTTGAATTTAAATCAAGGGAAGTAATGTTAAAACTGTACAATGCACTTGTAAGACCTCATCTTGAATATTGTGTGCAGTTCTGGTCACCTCGCTATAAAAAAGATATTGCTGCTCTAGAAAGAGTGCAAAGAAGAGCAACCAGAATTATTCCGGGCTTAAAAGGCATGTCATATGCAGACAGGCTAAAAGAATTGAATCTGTTCAGTCTTGAACAAAGAAGACTACGTGGCGACCTAATTCAAGCATTCAAAATTCTAAAAGGTATTGACAGTGTCGACGCAAGGGACTTTTTCAGCCTGAAAAAAGAAAACAAGGACCAGGGGTCACAAATGGAGTTTAGAAAAAGGGGCATTCAGAACAGAAAATAGGAGACACTTTTTTACACAGAGAATTGTGAGGGTCTGGAATCAACTCCCCAGTAATGTTGTTGAAGCTGACACCCTGGGATCCTTCAAGAAGCTGCTTGATGAGATTTTGGGATCAATAAGCTACTAACAACCAAACGAGCAAGATGGGCCGAATGGCCTCCTCTCGTTTGTAAACTTTCTTATGTACAGCTATGTTCTTAACAAGAATGTTCGAAGTAACAGCTGCATATTCAATACTTATGCAGAAAATAGGGTTTTATCCCATTAGATCATTGTAAAACATTTTATATATATATAAGTATTATATATATATATATATATATATATATATATGTATACTGACCATGCAATAAATACACATTAACGGACATTTAACTTGGATGCCTGAACAGTGTGATCATGTTTAATCTCTAGCGTGACAATATTTAACATCAGGTGCATGCGTTCAGCGAAACGCAGCATGTGAAATATGGTAGGAATAAAGTGGTGCTTGACAGCATGTTGAGGTGTTTCTCATTGCTCTCGACAGGCCATCATGATTGGAGATGATCTGGTGAATGATGTCGGCGGGGCTCAGCAGTGCAGGATGAAGGCTCTACAAGTGAGGATGGGAAAGTACAGGTCAGTCCCAATATTTACAGCTTAATTTCTCACCACGTCATCAGAGCGCTTTCCTGACTCAGTTTACTGTCTATCTAACCCCATGCCACTCTGCAGGGTTATGCTTGTGGGAGTTTCACAGTAGACATGTACACCTATGTTAGGCCAGGTAGGGGTATATTCTGTTCTGAAGCAGGACAGACCTAAATTGCACAACTCTACATGTTTTGAATTGCAAGTAAATGTAAGTAATCAGTCGCCACTAGGTGGTGCTACCATGTAGTTTTTCCATGTACTATCTCTCCTATATTAAGGAAGCTTTTTATTGTTGTTCTGAAATGAGATATTGGTTAATCCACATGTACTGGGGTTTTAGTATGGCAGGTGTGAGGTGTGTGCTTTTTCATATACTGCAGTTAACACCACAATGTGATGTGGTGAATTGTGCTTGACTACGCTTCTCAACAAAGGTAAAATGCACAAACTGTTTTGATTATACACCATTTTGCACTGCAGCTCTCTTTGTCCCTCCTTTTTATTGATATACCCCACCCTTGCTTTCTCCACCCTTGCTTTCTTCGTTGTGACTAAAAGGGTTTAAGATTATAAACTACAAGGTGGCAGAGCTACTGTAGTGCTAGAGAAATGATGGTAGAGGCATGCTGTCTTGGGTGCATTTTTACACTTGTCACATCTTGTCACATTTTGTTGACAGTTATATAGTAGTGTTTATAAGTCATCCATTGTTTCACGTGTCCTTTATATTCCACTGAAATGAGTAACCGAGCATGTAGTTACATTTCTGAGTCAATTCCCATTGGACTGCATTGAGTCAAAAAACTGATGAACTAGAAAACACGAGACACTGACAAATCAAAAACATGTAACAGTAGATAGTGTGTCTTCAGCAATTGCTCAGCATGTAACCCCTGTGTGACATCACTGGCTGGCTGCCCTGAATCTGTGGTCACCCGTAAACACAAAAGACACACTGTTTATGTAAAACCGCAGAGTCTCTCCCTCCCCACAGATGGAAGACTGCCAGACTCCTAGTGGTATGGCAACTTGAATTGTGTATTTACACGGCAGGGGGTGTATGTCAGTGATAGGTGCCAGTGTTGTGTAATCCCATACAATTCTGCATGCCCTGCTTATTGTACTACATGCAATCAAATGATTTTTGATTAGCAAAAAACATTGTACCGTAATAATGCAAATATAGACTAACCCTCACCCTTAACCTAACCTTAACATTAGAAAACAAACCGTGGCGGAAGTCTAATTGCTAGACCACCTGATTGCGTATAGTTCAATAAGCAGGGGATGTAGAATTTTATGGGAAGCAGAATATTACACAACGCCAGCTCCTGACATACGCCCCCAGCTACCTAAATACGAAATTAGACCATTCAGTATTATAAAAAAAAACAGAAACCTCGCCACTAGGGAGCATCCAAAGTTTCTGATCAAGATTTAAAGCCTGTTGATTTGGGCCGTAACCGCACATAGCCTTCCTGCGTGGGATCTAAAATGTATTTCTACCTATCCTTCCCATATCTGCTATTAACTGGAAAACAAGTAAAGTACAGTACCGTTGGATGCAGCTGACTCATAGAGACTGCCTTATCTGATTTTGTACCAGACTAATTTAATTCCTCGGGGCTGCGCTTAAGTGATATTGTATGTTATCTATCAAAACTAAAGTTTTACGAGGTAACCAGCAACTGTATTTTGCTTTGCGTTTTCCCCCCTGTGACCACTAGAGGGAGCTCTAACCAATAGCATCAAAGCCTCTAAAAGCAGCCGTTCTTCCAAGGTCATGAGAACACAACTAGGGAGTTTCTGTGTGAAATGTGAAAGTAGTAGGAATATTAAGAAAATTAATGTTATACTCTCTATATGAATGATAATACTACCCCCATGACTGATAGGTGTCTAGGCAATGAAGTGTGGTAGATAGCTATCCCTGTGGTGCACGCTGTTAACCTCTTCCCCATGCTGTTGCTACCTGGAAAGTTCAGTTGCTCTACAGTACATACTTTTCCAGGTGATATTCGTAAAGTGACCTTTGAACCAAACTCTACAATCTCTATAAACATGCCAGCCTGGCTCTGGGAATTAAAGCCAATAAACTACTTTTAGAAAATGGAAACTAGCTGAGCAATAAGAAGTGCCTTAGTTTATTGAAACCTTTCTGCCAGAGCAATTAGTTCAACCTTAGCCTTTTTTTTTTTTTAAATCTAGTGCACCTGGCTTACACTGCCGTGTAAAATGAAACATCAAACAACAACGCAGTCTTTCAGGGCCTTACCTGTTATAATTGGAGAAGGGTACCAAGCAGAGCTTAGTGAGGGGTGTTTTCTGTTTGTTTTTGCTGGCTCCTCTCTTATCTTAGAGCAGTGTGAGGTCAAGTTAGGGAAGGTTTGTTATTTCATCACCAGAAGGTTTCCAAGGCACAGTAAAGGCAGCGGATTGTAAACATATGAGATAATATTGTTTTAACCAATATGTATAACACAAATCAAAGAAATTAACCTTTAATAGACTGAATCCACAAGCCCAGGCCCCCCACCCAATAATACTGTTTGAAACTGGATCAATCGGATCCTATTTGTTTGGTTCCAGAGCCAGATGGGAAAACTGGTACAACTATGAAATATCACAGTTGTAATCAACTATGTGTTCTTCCAGTCTGGGTACACTTTGTGTGTCGTTTTCCGTTTCTGGGCACTTTTTAAAACTCAAACTTAAAAGCAACCCTTAATACTGTATACAGTCCTCAATCATGCCTTTCTCTCCAAGTACAGAAGGGTACAGCTGGTGTAACCATTAGCCTAGTGCATGCAAGAATACATTAGTAAGAAATACCACTTACAACAAATGTGTTATTTTAATACATCCACTGGTGGCAGGTGTCGCTGGGGGACAGGTTAATGGTTACACACTGGTGTACCAACAGTATTTTGAAAAGAAAACATGTTTGACAGCTTAACGAGGCCACAGCTTTTGATTTTTAAAAAGTCACCAGGGTGTAGTGACCGAAACAGAGAATGTGTGATGTTTCGGGATTGTAACAAGTTTCTCTTCTATAGGTGGATGTATTTAGGTGAATGCAGACCATCCAGGTTTTTAAATAGTTAAGCAGCTCTTTTCTTTAAAGTCATCTTATTTCAGTTTAACCAATCTGTGCTCTACCCTCGGAAATCACACTCCCTGACCTGCCAATGTCGCGGTGCCTCCTTAAATAAACAATAAAGTTACATAAGTGTGAGTTCCCTTTGTGACAGCTGAAGGACTGCTTTCCAGCTGCCTTTCAAGGTAACAAAAAATGAAAATGTCTTAAATTCTCACTGCTTGTGAAAACACGTGGACAGAGCACGCCAAGTGTATTTCTTAATTTAAAAACTCAATAAAACATAGTGAACAGAATTGGATCCTTGAGTGTTGTCTCTTTTACCTTACAAGGAAAGGTCTTGCAATGAACATACTTTGTTCAGTTGTATTCATGGGTTGATCCTCTGTGTAGCTGGTTTATGAACTGGGATGAGTTGAATAGCACACTTGAGAGAACGCAGAGGTCTTTTCTTCAGGTTGAACTGCACTAGAGGAGGCTCTGAAGGATTTTAATCAGGCAATGTTCTTCCAGTTCCAATGATTACAGTCATTTATATTGCAAAATCTCAAATGATCAACTATAGAAAAAAAAATCAAAATCTATAAAAATACAGATATTTTCAAAGCACTTTAACTGTTCTAAGAAGTAGAAATACGTGTACATGAGACTATTAATTGCATGTGTGTTTTGTGCAGTTATTGCGTAATTACTGTTTGACTACAAGTAAAATTACAAAATGAAAGTGTGATAAAGTGATATTTGGAAAAAAAACATTTGACAGGATTTAATGTTACTCTGATATATAAAGTAGTGCTAGAAAAATGTGGTGCTCATTATTCCATGTGGCACACTACACAGCAGGGTTTAATTACAGGATCTATGGTACAGAATATACATACACATTCAACATGAAAGCATCACGCACAGTTGAATTGATTAGGTCTGCTATTTCCTGATAAGCAACCACCCAAATTAATAACCACAAAAAAAAAATCCTTTCGAAATAGGTAATGATGAAATGCACACAGCGAACTGAAGCTTGAAAGAGGGTGTCCTTCTGGCATTTATGGGTCATTATTATGTGTTTTTTAATCTGTTTGTTTTTTTCTGCAACAGTTTGTTAGTTTTAGAAATTAGACTGACCATTCTATCACATACTGTAAATGCAAATGTTAGGAAGCTGGTATCCCATTAATGACAGCTACCTTTATGGAATGTAAACAAACTGCACTGCCAATAATGTCTGCTTTCTTATAAGAAATTAAAAAAAAAAAAAAAAAAAAACAGGAATATTAAGACACTGCAGCTTTAAATATGTCAGTTGACCTTTCATTTACAGTAATGGGGGTAAATGGTAAACACTGTGAATTAGTGCAAGATTCCTATAAAACAGTACATTTTTCAGTTAAATATCTTCTATATTTGTAGTGGAGTGGCTCAAAGCTTATTCACAGCTTTTTACAATGCAAGTACTCGAGTTTCATGATCTGTTTTTTACATCATGGGGAAGAGAACACCCTAAGCAAACGAGATCAGAGACCCAGGATCTCAGTGTTCTGAAAGGACATGAACTGGTAGCCCTCGGGTGCATTAGTTGGTCTTTCATTATGGCGCAGTCAGCGTACTAATTCTGAGGGGACGCTGGCACTCCCTCTTTGCTATAAATGTTCTGTTGGGCAGCCCCAGATCATTGTTTTAGCTCCCTCATTGTGCAAATGGAGTTATCCAAGGGTCAGTCTGCTACAAGCGTGATACACAAAGCCATTTGACCTTGGTTATGAAATAAATACACCGGCAAACCGCTGCAGCGTTGCATCTGTTTAAGTTTGTTTTGGGACTCGATAGGAAATTGCAAAAGGCACACCCATTGCAAGGGGCAGTGTGCAGCTGTGTGCTTGCATCGTCTCATGTTTTTAGTTTTATTGAATGATGCTTTAATTATTAATTCTATTCTATTAAGACTATTAATTTCTCATACAGGTGGTTTCGACAAAGCTCAGACTAGCAACTTGGGTTATGAAGCCAGCTGGAGGTGTCGAATGGTCTCCTCACATTCATAACTTTTCTTAAGCTCTTTAGTCTTCCTTCATATAGCTGACAGAATCTTCCAGCACTGGGTCTGGACTGATCCCTCACCCCCCCTACAGAGGAGGGGAAGGTGCTTTGAAGACAGGGTGGTGTGGTATGATGCCTGAGCAGTGCAGGGTAAGCTCACTGTGCCTCTGCCCCTGCCATACATGCTGTGTGGGTAAGCCCTGGTCATTAGTCCCTGCCTCTGTCCTCCTACCAGCTATTTTATGAGCACACAATTCCTGACAAAAAGGAACAGAGCACTGATAATTATGCACGTGTAAAACCAAATCACAGGGCTCCATTTCCTGGCTCCGAAAACCACTTTGGCCTGCTCTAAGTAGGGATTTCCTGTGCAGCTGTGCCAGTGGTAGTAATAGAGTTGAACTAAATAATCATTATCCCTAATGCTCATAAGGAAGGAAAGATCATTAAGAGTGAAATCTTTAAGCTAAAAAGTAAATAAAATCCACTGCTGTAATTATGACTAATAGATTTGTGTCTGCATTAAATGGGGCTGGAGAAGTCTTGCTGTAACTTAATCTACATTTGTTTATTTGTTTACTGTATACTTAGAGCTGCACACAAAATTTACCTTACCCCAGTACACCGTGCAAGTCTTGTTCCAATTACGTTCTGATGCTAAATATCTGACTGTTTATAAATAATGTGAATCATAAAATAACAAGTGCATGCTTAAAATGTGTCACTTGAAGCCTCTTTACAAGGGCATTTGGGCATACAGTATTTTCTGTTATGTAAAATATTACTAATTTGTATTCATATCTGACACAGCCTAGACTAGCCCTAGGTAGGAATTTGTCAATATGGTCTAATCAACCTGCCATTACTGATGCAAAATACATCTTCCCTGTTATTAATGTAAATTGCCATGTAAGCTGTGCCTTTGGGAAAGGGTGACCCTTTTTCAAATTACTCTTCTTCCCTAACCAGGGGGAAGATGAGAGAAGGCCAGCTACAAGTCAACTATTTTTTCTTATATGTGTGGTTTAACAGTGCCATGCAGCAGTAGAAAAACATTTTCAAAACCTTATCTATACCTTATCGAAAAAAAAAAAAAGCATAAGGTAAAAACTAATAAGACATTAAGTCAAGATGACAAAAATCTCCGACCAGTGCCTTCACAATTATGCTGATCCCTATATTACTACCACCAGGGTCTTAATGGTCTTATTGGAGAGCTGGTCTATGACTATAAGGGGGGGGGGGGGGGATCTACAAGCTAATGAAACATTGAAAGAGCCTCACTTGAGCTTGTTATTTGATTTTGGGGTTTGATTTTGCCAAGCCTGAAAGCATTAAAGAAAAAAATCAATGCTGGATAATGGCTAAATTGAACTTGTTGCTTATGCATTTTTCTTTATATTTTGTGGCATAATTTGGTCTTTAGGGGACAGTGTAAAATGTGATGTAAACAGTGATCGAGGTGTCATCTGCTTCCACCATTCAAAGAAACAGGAACAGAATTCCAGTGTCTTGGGAGATTCCCATTCCACGAAGGAGGGAGACAACCTGTGAACTTGATCCATGAAACTCATGTTACTCCATTCTAAACTCAATTAACTCGAGTTCCATTCTTGGACACAGACCCAGAGCCCTGGAGTGCATTGCACAGGCTCTTTGAACCTTGTATTTGCTGTCAATTTCTGCTGCTTAACAAGAACCCAGTGCACTGAAAATAACAAAAGAAGAACCCAGTGTGGTAAGGCATGCAGGAGCAAACAGAGATCAAGTAAACTCAGCATTATGGAGGACTGGTATTATTCCCAGCTTGTAAAACATGTTTCACTGTTTTAGCCCAGGGATGCTATTATGAAGCCTGTTTGAATTTAAGTGTGGTGGTCTGGTGTCTTTTCACTCATTTATTGTGTTTTTTTTTTTTTTTTTTATTATACTTTTTAGATGATTTCCTTTGCTGTAGCATATTGCAGTAGAATTATAATATAAATGCTACTAAATACTTTGAGCCACAATGACACACAGCATCCTATATTACAGTGATACGTCATTATTTAACTATTTTATAATTGACCATTTCATTTAGTTCACAGTTTGGCACAGTTCATTTACTATTATCAATATTGTACAATTTTGTGATGTTTTGCTAAATAAAGAGGGAGTACTGTGTAGAGAATAAAATGTGGCACAGAGTTTATTATAATAACACATTAGAGATCTTAGATTTTTTTTTTTATAAATCCCCATTTTTTATAATATAACTTTTACCTTTAAAACATTTGATCCTGTGTATTTCAAAAACACTTTCTTTATGTAGTAGAGATACTAATTAATGTCAAGGTGAATTACATAGTAGAGAGCTAGAAGATGAGGATTAATTTGTATACAGTGACAATTCAGTACACAGTATAGTAAAATAATACAAGTTTTTAACTGACGCATTGTGAAATATATGTATAGTCCAGCTGATTAGATAGTTTCCCAGCCATGGAATTGTACTGCTTCTACCAAATGAGATTAGGAGTCAAGGGTCATAAATTGAAGCCAGTGGAAAGTTTGTCCCCATGACACCTCTTTGCTTCGTGTGGCAGCGATTCAGTTATTGACAAAACTATCTGTGCAAATGCATTCTCAAAGTCATGCTTGCAAGAATATTGTAACATGGTCTGGTCTCCTTCCCATGCAGGGGTTAGCAGGCCTAATTATTGAAGCATATTGTACAGTATAGGAGCATGTGGTACTCAGCAAAGGAAAGGACTTTGTTTGTAAACATTCATGCAAACTAGGAACTTTGTGCAACTAAACCTTGAGCTTAGAATGTATAGGTAGTGTGTCATGATGAGAATGGTAGTGGTCGCTGAGTCAGGATAAAACACTCCCTTTTATCGCTATCAGAACAGCCAGTATAAATAGATAATAAAACTGTAAAAACAATCACAGTGTGTTGTTTATGTGCAGAATATACAGTGCCTTGCAAAAGTATTCAGACCCCTGACCAATTCTCTCATATTACCGAATTACAAATGGTACATTGAAATTTAGTTCTGTTTGATATTTTATTTTTAAACACTGAAACTCAGAAGCAATTATTGTAAGGTGACATTGGTTTTATGTTGGGAAATATTTTTAAGAAAAATAAAAAACTGAAATATCTTGCTTGCATAAGTATTCAACCCCTGTGCTGTGGAAGCTCCCAGTTTGCACCGATGAAAGAAATTGCCCTAACAAGGACACAATTACCTTACCATTGGCCTCCACTTGTGAACCATTAAAGTTGCTGTCACATTTTCTGGATAAAAACCCCACTGTTGAAGGATCAATGGTAAGGCTGTGAATCTGAAGGAAAATGAAGACCAAAGAGCATTCTACAAAAGTTAGAGAAAAGTAATACAAATGCATAGATTAGGGAAAGGGTACAAAATAATATCCAACTGTTTGGATATCCCAGTGAGCACAGTTGGATCAATAATCAGGAAGTGGAAGCTGCATCACACCACCCAGGCACTGCCAAGAAAAGGCCATCCCTCAAAACTCAACGCTCAAACAAGAAGGAGACTTGTGAGAGAAGCCATAGAGAGGCCAACAATCACTTTGAAGGAGCTACAGAGTTCAGTGGCTGGGAGTGGAGTAACGGTGCACCAGTCAACCATATCAAGAGCTCTGCATAACACTGGCCTGTATGGGAGGGTGCCAAGAAAGAAGCAGTTACTCAAAAAGTACTATCTGAAAGCACATCTGGAATTTGCCAGAAAGCATGAGAGTGACCCAGCTGCGATGTGGGAAAGGTTTTGTGGTCACATGAGACAAAGTTATAGCTTTTTGGCCAAAACTCAAAGCGTAATGTGTGGCTCAAACCTAACACTGCCCATGCCTCAAGACAAACCATCCCTACAGTGAAGTATGGTGGTGGCAGCATCATGCTGTGAGGATGCTTCTCATCAGCAGGGACTGGGCATCTTGTTACAATTGAAGGAAGAATGGATGGAGCAAAATACAGGAAAATACTGCAAGAGAATCTGCTTCAGTCCGCTAAAAAACCGAAGCTTGGGAGGAAATTTGCCTTTCAGCAGGACAATGATCCCAAGAACAAGGCCAAAGCAACGTTGGAGTGGCTCAAGAACAAAAAGGTGAATGTCCTACAGTGGCCCAGTCAAAGTCCTGATCTCAATCCCATTGAGAATCTGTGGCACTATTTGAAAATTTCGGTCCACAAGCGTTGTCCAACCAACCTGAATAACCTGGAGCAAATCTGCCAAGAAGAATGGGCCAAAATCACTCTGACACTGTGTGCAAAGCTGGTACATACTTACCCCAAAAGACTTAAAGCTGTTATTGCAGCGAAAGGTGGCTCTACCAAATATTAATGTGTGGGGGTTGAATACTTATGCAAGCAAGATATTTCAGTTTTTTATTTTTCTTAAAAATATTTCCCAACATAAAACCAATGTCACCTTACAATAATTGATTTTGAGTTTAAGTGTCTTAAAATAAAATATCAAACAGAACGAAATTTCAATGTACCATTTGTAATTCAGTAATATGAGAGAATTGGTCAGGGGTCTGAATAATTTTCCAAGGCACTGTACTTGAATTGTAATCTGTTTCAGCATTTATATGCTTAACAGGATATCCAACTGTGGCAGGGCAGGGCCCTGTCTGTAAATTATAATATTGTTGTGTGGTGATTTGGTGGTGGTTGGCAGGGATGGGGTTAATTTCCTATCCCTGCCAAAATACATGTGAGAATGTGGCTGGAGCCAATTGAATAATTGATAATTAGGCTCCAGCCAAATGCTATAAAAGAGGAGAAAATGCTTTGTTTGGAGGAGGGAATTTGGGAGTGAAAAAGTTTTGTTACTCAGTGTTTTGGAGAAGATTCAGTGAAGGCGCTGCCCAGCCTGAACAGTTCTGTTTAAAACTGTCTCCGAGTCTCTGGGGGGTGCTATCCCGCTTCTGTAACCATACGTGACACGATTGCTGGGTGGACAGAGACTCGGAGACATTAAAACTGCAGTTAAAGCGCTGCTGTGCTGTTTAATAAACAAAAGTAAATCAAAAGGTTGAACCAAACACTGCTCACAAAGCAAAATAAAAGGTTTAACAAAAACAAGTCACAAACAGTAATCAGAAATGAAAATAACCAGCTCAAGGGCCAAAACAGAAGTTTTAAACAAAACTGTTCAGGCTGGGCAACGCCTTCACTGAATCTTCAACAAAACTTTTTCACTCCCAAATTCCCTCCTCCAAACAAAGGATTTTCTCCTCTTTTATAGCATGTGGCTGGAGCCTAATTATCAATTATTCAATTGGCTCCAGCCACATTCTCACATGTATTTGGGCAGGGATAGGATATTAACCCCATCCCTGCCAACCACTACCAAATCACCACACAACAATATTATAATTTACAGACAGGGCCCTGCCCTGCCACACCTACTTTTTTATGAAATAAAACTCAATACTTGCTGTTCCTTACTTATACAGTCTTAATTGTTGTAGTTTCAGTGAATATTTTTATTATAAGTTTCCACATGCATACCCAGAGTTGACCGTTGTTTAACTGGAGAGTTCTTCATGTTGCTTAAAACAACAGGATCTCATAAAGTCTACTTACCCATTTACTACTATGTATGATCATGCAGAATATCTGGTATTATCAATAGCTGCCAAACACAAACAAATAAGGGCTGCTCATGTCTGCCTGTCTGCATGCTGTGTGCATTTCTGTTTAACTAAAACTGAATGAGTTCAACGCTTGACAAGATCATTAAAGAAGAACACTCTGTCAGCTAGTTCAAGTTCCATCATTATTTTTAAAAATGTTATGATTGAGGAAGTTATCGATAAGTTACCTGAACTTTTAAAAGATTCATTCAACATGAGAACAAACATTTCCTATAGATATTGCAATGGGCCTTACTGTCTATCTGCAGAAAATGCAGTTCCAATTTGCAGTAAAGGTCAGCCATACCAACATGCTTTAAAATGAACGATGGAACAGACAGCACAAAGAAGCAGTAATAATCAAGGTATTTCTTATTTAAAAATAATAATAATCTGACCGTGCCAATATGAGCAGGATATTTGAATTCCCAGCAGCTGTTTGTGTGTCAGCTGTACTTCCATATCAGCCCTATCTGTTGGACAGTTAGTCAATGATTAATAATTAATTACTCCTTTTCACAACAAGAGAACTACTCACTAAATTACAAGGTGAAACATGGTGCCTCCTTTGTCTGTGTATTTTTTTTACCTGTTAGTACTTTTCCACACCTTGAGCAGTAAAAAAAAAAAAAAATCAGCATGGGTAGCAGATGGTATTTAGGACACTTGAATTTGCCCTAAACAACCACTTCAACAAAGCTCCCAGGCATGTCCCAGTTACATAAGAAGTTTAGTAAGCCATGGTTGACAGGAGGCACACAGACGCACCGGCTCCTGCACACATGATGTACAACTATGTCCAATACACATGATGTACACATGTAATATATATCTAGCGTTAAATCTGTTCCACATTCATATAAGTATAATCAGATCTTTTAGATCTTTTATTTAACATTATGTAATTAAAGAAACAACAAAATGATATTGCAAAAGTCTACCGGAAGTCATAACAGTAATACAGTATTTCATGTTAGATTTTGAAATGTCACATTTTTTTTCACTTTTTTGTTAAGCGTATGGAAAACTACAAAGCGGTATGTAATTCGATACGTTAACGTAACATTATTCAGCAAGTTTCATTCTAATTTATGATGCAAATTTAGTTAACTCTATTGGGTGATGCTAAACGCCTAGCCATAGCTGTAAAATAGTGGCCTTTTTCAGTTGCTCTCACCAAACACATGCTCTGCATTAGAACCACATGCATTCTTAATGGAAAGAAGGCTCAGGTAATTCCAAATAAAACACGTTGCCGTGTGCGATGATGCTGATCATCATAAAGATACTGTCAAATATGCGTAAGCCCTTATTGTCCAGGTTTAGAGACGCACTTTATTTCTAAGGTTAAGTGGCACTAAATAAAACTAAACAATACTCTTTCAGTGTGGTTTAGAAAGAAAACAAGGATAACTTCAGGAGAAAACCCCTGGTATGTAATGGACTCACATTAACATTGTCTGTAGTGTAGTTGAACAAGACCTGGCAACTTGCTGGGACCAAGCCTCAGACCACAACCTTCCAGGAAGAGCTTGAGCTAGAATGGTTTCCGTATAGATTAGCAGACCGGACTCTAGTGGCATGGCACTATTCAGAGCCTGGGAGAGGTTTCAATATAATTCAGCACAATTCGACAATGTCTCTAAAGCATAGAGGCTGCACAGCACAGCAGGTTGTGCTCTCTGTTTAATCACCAGGGAAGTCATATCTCTGGTGCGTTTAGTTTATTTTAAGAAGTTTGAGGTTTGTTGTGTTTTGTTTGAACTTAAATTTTGTTCCTGTGTTTTTATTTTGCTTATTTGTTATTGAAAGTGCGCAGCCTTGATCAGGATGCTATCTCACAAACCTGTACAAACCTGTCGTATCCAATTTGCATGAGCCAGAGTCACTTGAATTTAAATAGCGCCGGACTGCCTCTTCCTTGTTATTGCAAATTTAGAGGAAGTTTAGAGGAACTTTGTTTTTGTAATTATTATACAAAATTGTTCAGGGGCTGGGAAGTTGTCTTTCATGTGATATATAAGAAGAAGAAGAAGAAGAAGAAGAAGAAGAAGAAGAAGAAGAAGAAGAAGAAGAAGAAAGTATTTTTAATAGGCTTCCCACTATATTCAAGCCTAGCTTAGCACATGTAATAGTAACACACGCTTCATTATAGTTGAAACGTGCTTCTTCCAAAGAGCACTGTCATGAAGGTTTAAAGCACATATACTGTAGAGTACCGCAGGTGTAAATAGAATGTTTAAAAAGGAATTTGAAAGTTTAGGGATAATGTATTTTCCTTCTAGTTTAAATATACACTTTTGGTTTGATTCCCTGCCAGCAGTCCCAATTAAAACAAATTAAACCAAGAAATGGTTAAAAACTACAAACTTTCGCTCCTCAAAGATCAATAGACAGTATTTATCGAGCTGCAGCTGCCATGCTATTCTTTATAATTTTCCACTTCAGCTTTTCTTTTATTGCTTCATGTCTTTATTAATACCCAGCGCAATAAAAATAAACAGGAAGGACTGAGGATAAAAACAGTGACAGCAGTTTAACCAAGGGTTTTAAATATGAAAAAGTTTTCCTGCATATTCCCAGATTAAATGGCACTTTTAAATCATGTTCTGCTGAAATAACCCTTCTCAGATTCTCAGTAGTAAAGCCCTGACCATAATAGCTCAGGGGTTTAAATGTGTTTTTGTGATTTGCTGTATAACTTTATTAAACTCTCTATTGTTTTAGTCAGTTCCCCAAGCTATCTAAAATGAACATGTCAATCTCAAATTATACTGCAGAAAACCTGCAGCGACAGTACAGGTCAGTTTAACTGCAGTGTATCTACTGACACCAGTCACGTTGCTATGGTGTTTGTTTTTGTCAGGTGGGATACTCCTGTCTTGGGGTCCTATGAAAGTTTCAAGCACAGCATTCTGGAGTACAAGATAAAAGAGAAACCCCAGTAAAAGCAAGGCAAATTGTAATAAAGCACAGGTATGCATTGTAAAGCATATAATGAGCAATAGAAAATGCACAGCATAACCATGTGAAAAGTATAGGAAAACTACATAAATACTTGGAAACGTCTCCAAACACTGTATACACACATTCAGAGGGTACCCGTTTGAGAGCAAGCTCTAAGGTATGCCTTGTGTTTTGATTGTAGAAGGGAAGAATAATAGCTCGATGTGAATCAGTCATGTTTACTGATTTAGGGACATGGGAGGAACAGCAATTAATGGCAAAGAGAGAGGAGGGAGCCATATCAAGTTTAGGTCTGGTTGTAATCTAGCAACAGCAATAAAAATGAGCTCAATAAGGCTCTTTCAGCAGCAATGCAACAGACAAATGTTTTGGCAATGTTTTCTGCATAAGAATTGACGTTGAACAGGTTGTCTGCTGTGTATCTTCTGATTGACTGTGTAAGGTTATGGATTACCAAGCAGGGTCGAGCATTAGGTGGGAACACATGATGGATGCTGCCTACTGTACTGTATGCATGATTTGTTGACAGTCTAAACTAGAGAGCTGAATGAAACTCTCAAACTCTAAAGCACATGTTTGTTAAAAGATGTTAAAATTGAAATTTGGATTTCACCTAGAATGTTTTAAAAGCATGCATTTTCTTTTACCACTTTTAGAAATCAATGTTTAAAAACTGTCAGCCCTCTCACCTGCACTGGGACAACATGGTCGCTTTGGGTTTGTTTACAGTCAGGACCAAGTTAAATAGTTTTTTTGGCCTGTAATTAAATTGCATCTTCAACTCCGTGAACTCATTTTGATTTAGCTTCTGTTGTGAAATACAACAGGGTTGGTAACATGAAGTTCCACGCTTTGTGCCAAAATTTTGCGAGTCCTAATTTGTAAACACTACATCGGGTCATTTATTTATTTGAAATGGCATTACATTGAAATACATTCAGCTGGCTTATCAAGGAGAGTGTTTAAAAACAAAACACTTCAGTCCTCCGTCACCCCCTGCATATCCCAGGAGCCTGTGCAAAAATAAACTGGAAGCTCTCCTGTGTGAATCCCTGGGTTTATGGAGCCCTTGCAATGGCATATTCTGGAATTCATACTTGTGTATATTTGTATTTCCTTCTCATTTGCTGAGGAGCAAGCCTTCTGTTACCAAAAGCCCACAGTATGCAGTATGGGAGAGGATATGGGGAGCATGCGAAGCATCAGATTGAGATGACCTAATGTGCTCACTGCACCCCTGCAAGCATTGCTGTTATTAAATGAACATATAATTTATAGTGTTTACACAAAGGGAGTAAAAAACTGACAGAAAAAAAGGACACACCAGTTAACCCTGGCTTAGCTGTACTAAAGCAGTGGCTCTTTATAAACAGTGCAGGCTTCTGCTTTAACCATACATGTTGTTCATTGTACTGTCCATTAAATACTCACATTCGGCACTAGACTCGCTTCTGTTTTAAGAAACGATACATGCCCATTTCTTCAGACCTGTTATTCTAATACTACAGTGGATGTGGGTCATATATGCAGGTCTAAGTTGGTATTTAAATGCGTGTTACTTACAGTTGTAGTGAAAAGTTTACGTACCACAATGTAAATTTATAATTTCTACTGATTTCTTGAAAACAAATCATTATAGGAAAAGTCTTTTGTAGCAAAACTTTTGCTTTTGTGGATGAGGAAAAAGTTACAAGAAATAGATGTCTACAATTATTAATTCAAAAGTATTCATATCCTTTGATGCTATGATAGTAGTGCATCTGGACATTCCAACACAACAACGATCTAAAGCACACATCAGAATGGTTAAAGAAGAATAAAATCAAGGTTCTGGAATGGCCTGGTCAAGCTCCAGATCTCGATCTGATTGAGAATCTTTGGTATGAGTTGAAGGCGGCTGTGCACAAGAGAAGTCCTTAGAATTGGAATCAACTGTAACAATTTTGTGTTGCAGAATGGTCAAAAATCACTAAAGAATCATGCCAAAAGCTGATTGCCAAATATCCTAATCGTTTAAAAGAGGTTATTATTGCTAAAGGTGCCTCAACTAGCTATTAATTTCATTTTCCTTGTCAGGGTATGAATACTTTTGAATGAGCATTTTTGGAGTTTTGCAAAAACAAATTCTGAAATAAATAATTGTAGACATATATTTCCTGCAACTTTTTTTTCCCTCATCCACAAAAACAAAACTTTTGCTACAAAAGATTTTTCCTATAATTATAGTTTTTTTGAAACAGTAGAAATTATAAATTTCCATTGAGGTATGTAAACTTTTGGCTACAACTGTATGTCTTTATTTGTATAGTTATTTTTGCTATAGAGATTGCAGCATACCTAAATGAATGTAACCATGGTAATCATCTTACATCCTGACCCAGATACAAGCAGAGAAACGTCACTCTGTGTAATTACTGTACATCTTATTTATGTGTATCTGATTTCCTATTGTTTCCATTTATTAATTCAATGTGTTCTGTACTTCCAGCTCAGCTCCCTGGGCGCTGTTCTGGTCAATAGTGATTTCTCACTACTTTGTGTTTATTACAGTCCTCTGCAGTCCTGGTCAACAGCATCTCTCAATCAAACATTATAACATTCTGCAGTTTTTTTTTCTTTCTTTTTTTTAATAGTACCACTTTCAAACTAACTTATTAAAGATAAATAAATAAAATAATAATGTTCCAATTGTTTACAGCTAATCAGCTTCTGTAGATATTGCAATGGGTCTTGCCATTATAATGGAGAAATTAAGATATCCTGATAAGATTTGATCCCACCGTGCACAGTGCAGGTTATATGGTTTTTAACTTGTAGCAACACAATCTCAGTAATGGTTGGTTAATTGCCATTATAGTATTTGGAGCTCAGGGGTAAGAGTTGCAAAACTATCTTGCGTTAGTAATATTACAAATCCATGCAGAGAAGATAACAAGTTACTCATTAATGACGCTACACTACTTCATGTTATTTTAATTTGTCTTTAATTTATTTCATTGGTCAAGGTTCATTCATTTTGAGGGCATTATTGAATCAGTAGTGGGCATTTATATATCTGACCAAATATATAGATATTAAATATCCTGTTTAAAATATATATACTTTTTTTTAACCCTTCCATTTAATGGTTAAACTTGGAATAACACATAGGATCCACCAGGTCAGCCCTTTAGTCTAAATATTAATTCCAGCTACATACTTGGTTACAACCACAAGTAACTAGCATTATATACACCAACTCAACCTGCTGGACATTACATGCATAACGGCTCAAATTACTTAGATATGCGTTCCTGTAAAAAAGTGAGTAATTTTTAATTATATGCAGCTAGCTGCTAACTGAGTTCAAAGCTCCACTTGAAATTAATCTGCTGTCTTAAAGACTCCCCATACAGCACACTCATACCACACCATACCACAGAGATCCCTTTGTAAAACATAAAGACATTGATTACAATGTTTTAGTGCTTGTTTAATGTACTATGACTAAGTTTCCTTTATATTTACTATATGCTTTGCTAGGGCTTGTTTATGAGTTGTTAAATGATAAATAATGATAACATGTTCTGGCGCACTGATAAGGAGCTTATTGTGGTTGTTTTAAGATATGTATAAACAAGGCGTTGTTCCTTTTTTTCTAAAAGAGGCAATTAAAATGGCTTGCCTGTAATAATTACACCAGATATACTAAATATGTGTACTGTACAAATGATTGTCTGAGCAATGGGTGGGGCAGACCACACCAGGTTTGTAGAAACAAGTCAACTTGAACCAAGCTTACTCTAATTTGATTTGAAAATGTGATTGCTATTATTCCTGATTCTGCATATCTATACTGCATATTTCCATTACTATTTCTAAACCCTATGCAAAACATTTTTAGTACAAAAGTGGTCAGTGGTCATTCTCACTTTCATCTTTATTTAAATGTCTCTGAGTACTTTTTGAGGTCAGTTGGATAGTGCTTGCTTTGTACAGTATTCCTTTATGAACGAAATCCAGGATGCCTTTGGCTGGTTTCTATGTTGGGTTACACAAATGCTGGGTAATGAAGTCCCACGCATATCTGATAGGAAGATCATTGCTGCAGCTCAGTGTAAACCAGCGGGCATGTTTCAGCTTTTTTTCTTAGATTTGATGTTTTGAAAAACTTTTAAAAAGTTGTTATTGGCATACATTTCCATTAATGATCATGCCCAATATCTCTGAATCACTAGTAATCCTTGACCAGGAATCAGGATAAGGGGTTTGTTAAGCAACCTCAAGCAAACCTAGTTTTCTCTAATTTATTGCATTGTTAAAATGGTTCACAACTCCACTTCGAACAATCGGCAGGACAGTGGTCTAGTCCAGGGTGTATATGATGAACTGCAAACTAGTTCATCTTTTCTGTGTAACATCTGCTTTTGGAAAAGCCATGTCACGAAGTTCTGCCCATTCCCTCCCCTCCCATGATCTAAATTTTAAGGAACATTGAAGAAAGCTAATAATAAATCTGAGTTATCAATCAAGCAATGCCAGGCTTGACCATCTGCTCTGATCCCCTTGTTGTTGGCTTCTCCTGGTCTTCTTGTATATATTTAAACTAAACTGCATGGCTGCCAGAGCATACTTCTGCCTATACATTGCTGGGATGTATTCTTAACAGCTGTTCTTTTCCCTGAGATGATAAGGCTGTTTTATTTTTGCAACTACTCTTTGAACAATTTGATTGATTATTGTGTTGACACATATTCACAATGGATTTGAACACTAATCTGTGACGCAGTGTAAGCATGAAGGTTTTAAAACCTGGCTGAACAATGCTGGTACAGCCAGTCTGTTGTCCTTGTGCAGTACTAGAATAAAAACTATATCCACGAATGTACGCTCATTTAAAACCCACCACATAATGAATGTACATCATTGTAAAGTCCCTTTGTGGTTACGGCTGTGACCTACAGCTTGCTTTTGTGACTTTTTGCTACATGAGTATGTACATCTCGCACATATTTACAGTTGATTACTATGGCTTGTGTTTGTTTCTAAGGAATGAAACCAACTCTCTCCTTCCTGTTTATGTCCGCAGGCCCAGCGATGAGAAGCACCCCACGGTCAAGGCAGACGGTTATGTGAACAACTTGGCTGAAGCTGTGGACAGGATCCTGAAACACTTGGGTGAATGAAGGTGGTGTCAAGGGCGCTAGCACTGAGATTCATTCAACACAGGGCTCCTTTAGTAGAGAAGTGCCCCTTTGATAACACGTACTGCACCATGACGACTCATTAGTGGCTAACCCACTAAACTTGTTTAATAGTAGGAACCTGACATTGTAACTACATGCATGTTAGACAAGTCTGACACATGAAAGGGATTTATTAAGTTCTTAAATAAATACATGAGAATTGTTATGGTGTCTCTTTTTATTTAGCTTATATACGTGGGTGGGAACATGAATGGCCTTTGTCATTGTGACAGAGATCACACATCAGTCTGGGATGTTGTGGACGTTGCAAAGTATGACCCCACTATTTAAATAATTCATTTTATAAACAAAATGCCAGCATTGTATTTTGTAAAGTATGAGTGTTGAGAAGAAAAGCTTTCATTTTAGCTTCAGGCCACATGCTTGTAGAATGTGGTTTTCTTAACGAGAATTACCCTAAACTGAATCAGGTTAAAACTAAACACATTTCTTTTTGTAATTTCTTAGAAAACCCCAAATTAGACTCCACTCGACGAAGGAGGATGGCCTTGCAGACTATTTTACCACACTACGTTTACACAGGAATTCAGTGCTTTGTCTTTACTTCAGAAAATCAGAGTAGTTCTAACGCCAGCCACAGAAAGAGGCGCTAACATTGAATTATTAAAAAAAAAAAAAAAAAAAAAAAAAAAAGGCTGTGTTTTAGTAATGTTTGTGTAAAGATGGAACATTTACTGTAGCATTTCTCCATTGGGCTGTATAGCAATGCCAATGCAACACTATCATCCTTATTGTCATACAGTACTTTGATTAGAAACGTGAAAGAAAACCGCAATTACAACTAATGGCTCAGTTTGCAAGATGGGAAATAATCCAAACTTTCAGTATACCACAAGTAGCAGAAACATATTGATATGCTAATTTTAACTGCAATATGGATGCATAAATATAGTAAACCAATTATTTAACATTACTTGCAGGGATTACAATTCAACTTTTGCCAGCACTTAAGATTTCTAAGCCCGACAGACACATGCACTGAAGTAGATTTGTGGCAGTGTCCTCTGTTAATCACCAGGGGAATGTATCATAACAAGCAAAATGAATTGTTGACATAAACAGGGAATTCTTACAGATTAGAAGCTGGAATTATTAGAGGAGTTAAGGGAGGTTCTAAACTCACCAGTACGAAATAGGATCAAGAACCCAATCAAGAATGTAAACCACAGTGTCATGCAGATTAATTGATAAAGGGTGTGGAGATGAATACTCTCATTGCACTGAGAGATAGAGAGCGGAAGAAGGAACAGTGCTCGCTGCGTGCCTGGTTTACAAATGCAGGGCAGAGACAAGTCTTGCTCAGGGAGACTTGGTTTGCACGCTCAACAATCCCGTGACATGGAAACCTCTGATGTGAACAAAGGTTAATCCCAATACACAGTATGAGGTCAGCCTAAGAGCTTTATTCACCCCAACCCCATTATCTGCTTATTTAGTAACTAGGGTGGCATGCCGGAATGACAAAAATACACTCTATGTAATTAATAACACTTGTCTACATAGATGTGTTTTACATGCAAGTGTTTGCTATGGATTGAAATTCAAGGCATCTTAAACCCTTTGAACACGCACCCCCAAGCTAATTTGCTTGGTTCACTTCTTTTTTGTCATTCATTTAGAATACAGTTTGAATACAAAAAATGTATACTGTCATCTTTCACGACAAAGTAATTGATCAAATTTTTAAACGAAGTTGAGGTTTTTCACACATCTCACAAGCTGGACGCCTGAATTTTAATACAGCTCAGGTCACATGTGAAATGAGTTTGGGGGTCTGAAGTTAGCCCACAGTGACATGACACCAATTTTTATATTATACTACTAACAAAAAGAAAATACAAAATAAAGAACAAACTGAAAATGGGGACAAAATTATACTTCTCAAATCAGTCAGACCAACCTGTCTGGCTGATCTGGCCAGACACCTGGCCATGTTTTCTTTCTCAGTTCAGCAGACACACTGCACATTTACATACTGTATAGAAAGCAAAATGGATGTGCAAAGAAATTAAGCACACGGCATGCCAATGGTACTGAAACCAAACATTTATTTACATATTAAAAGCAACAAGCAAATTCCATATCGTTGCTTGTGCAAAGGGCCACTGACACTGAATTAGAGGCTGGGCTTTCAAACATTCAGCTTAAAGTAGTATCTTCACTGAAGAATACTTTTTAGAATATAAACAACTCAAAAATCTTTGTTTTGCTGGGTTTGTACTGCTGCATATTGCATTGTACGCTCAAACAAACTTCTGCTCCTGACTGCAATGAGCTAATTCATTTCCTGAAGTCAAGCTGCTAACTTGAAGTCTTAGTTTTGCTTGGTTTTATGCTCAAACAAACTCCTGCTCCTGACTGCAATTTCCTGATGTCAAGCTGCTAACTCGAAGTCAGTTTTGCAGGGTTTGTACTCTGGTCAAGCCGCTAACACGTAGCAGAAGTACGTACAGTACAGTACAGTTTTGTATTCAATTCATCTGATCCATGTATGGACTGAAATAGCCATTACCCACAATGAAATAATAAATCATTACAGCAGTGAACTTCCACTTTAACCCTCACGCTTCCCAGGAATAGAATGGCTGTTTGAGCTCGACAAAATTATAGTGTGCCTTTTGCTTTGGCTGTTTCGATAGGGATACAGAAGTTATAACTGTACGGAGCAGGAAAAAGCTATTAGCTCAAGCAAACCTGCTGCATCATAGCCCTCTAAAGGAACTCATACAGTGCTACTCCTTTAAAGTATCAGCCTATAGTCAAAAGCCATACTGTAGTTACAAGACCATGCTATTTATATTCTGCTATTGCTGGTTGAATGGCATTATGAGGCAAATAGGAGCCACGACCATGGTGCCTTATAACTGGTTGTAAAGGAATCCACTGAACAGTAAAAAGGCTTATCATTGGACAGCAGTAGTTACTGACACCCCCCTTCCCCCAATATTGCTTTATTAAAAAGCAAACTATTCTTCTATGCCATCTTTCACCAGACTTTGAATGCTGTAATAAATATCACGCATGTGCAATTGCCAGTTTTTGACACGTGTTAAAAAAAGGCAATAAACTGAACTACATGAAGATCGTCCTTCAAACAAAGTCAGACACCACTGCATTAACACTGACAAGAAAGGGATAACTCTGCTCTGTGTATACTCCTGGCTCCCATTCCTCCCCAGCCTCTTCAATGCTTCCAGCAAACATACTCTCCGTTTCTTTTTATAAACTGTATACATTGCAAACCCCACATATCTGGCTTGTAAAATGCATTGCGCTGAAGAAGTAATGGGGGGATCTGGGCAGCTATAACAGGAAAGGTGCTTGCATTACTGACTTGTAAAACCCTATCAACCAGCTATTATTATACCATATTTAATAATTTAATAAAAACCTTTTCATTGTTCTCTGGTTACCCATGTTTTCCAGAACATAAATGTACAAACCGAGCACACACAGGGACCAATAAATATAAATTTGGCAGGTTTGTTTTGAGATCCAGAAAATGTATAACGTTTACAAGCAAGGATATGTAGGTATCAATTTAATGAGCTAAAGAGCGATGGATGTACAGTAAATACAGACCGCCTTTATTAATCCTGTTGCTATCTCCCTCCAGCAGTTATTTATAGCCTCATTTATTTTTCAGAAGCTGTTAACTGTGATTAATCTGACAACCATAACTTGCATGTTACACGAAGAGGGCAGAAACAATTATGCAGACATGTTTGGGTAATAATCTAAATGTATATAGAAAAGCCTAGTAACCTGATATCCATTCATACAGGCTTCATGAAGACTTATGAAGCATGCATGTTTTACTACTACCTTCACAAATACTGCTGTAACACTGTACTACACTGAATTAAAATGCAGTACATTGGACATTTCAACAATGCCGCAGTACTGCCTAGGCAGTGTATTACGGGTATGTACAGCACAGTTGTAACATTACTGCAGTTCTGATCTTTTTTGTGAAGGATACAGCAGTTTGCCTTTTCCAGTGTTTAAATGCATTCTTAGTTTAAGTCCTCCAAAAGACTATTTGTGATTTATTACAAAGATAACTGATGTTCATTTCTTTCCAAGCACCTTGAAAGAACCACCTTAGTCTCTGTATTCATTTAAATGAATTTAAATGAATACAGAGACTGAGGTGGTTCTTTCATGGTGCTTGGAAAGGAAAGTGTGGAGGCAACTTTAAACTATTATACATCATTATCTATTCAATGGAGCTACTTAGGGTTTCTCAATCCCATCTGTTACGCAACTCTGTCCCAATTGTTTTAATGTTCTATTAAAAACTTATCATTTTATGGATGGATTTCAGCCTTGAACATGACATTTAATACTCTAGTATAATGCTTTCAAGAAGTATTCTTTCCGACATGTTAAATTTTCATGTCAAAGGGATAGCTGGGTTTCTTGCTGAGCTGTTTAACCCGTTTCACAGTTCTGCACATAAACAACCTCTTTAACTCACTGACTTGGCAAAAAATGAATTCCCCAAACTGCATCAAGGCTGTGCTATAATCCTCAACTAGTTCTCACACTTCTCCCCCACCCCCGCACACAGTACATGTAAATGCTATTGTCGACTTCAGGATATGACGGTCGTTCAACAATCATCTTTCTCTCTCGAGTTCCGTGTGCCCTCAAAACTTTCCCTGTGATAAGACATCACCCCTCGGCACACCTGCTGACACCCTTTTCACTGGAGTGTCCCGTTATCATCACAGGCCTGTATTTAAACAGGTAGAGGTTTTGCCACTCTGAGGTGCAGAAATGATCTGCTGCATTAGTGCTGTGTGCTTTTGATGAAAGCCCAAGGATGATGTGCTGAAGAACGGTGGAACCTCATCTGCAGCTTCAAAGGCCACACTAGTGCTTCAGTTTGGTCCGCCCACTCTACTCCCAGGTCTCACCTTACCTGGTGTATAAAATTCAGAGGAGGTAGTGCATATCTCTCAGAGATTTTCAAAGTAGCTTGGAGGCTTCGGAGGTTCTGTTTTGTTGCTGATCTTTTTTATTTTTATTTTATTCACCAAGCTTAGTAAATTCAATTACTGTCGATCCAATTATCTTCCTATAGCATGATTAAATCTTTATAGCACAAGGGTAGGCAGCCATGGCTCCTATGAACCATTCTATTGCATGACTTTGTTCCAGCCAGGTCCTTTAATTATTTACTTGATTATTCATCAAGATACAATTAAAAAATTAAGGAACTGCTTGGAACAAAGTCCGGCAATGTCATAGGCTGGATGAGCCAAGGTTGTCAACCTTTGCTTTAGCAGAACTACAGTTGTGACTTAATTACAGCCTTTGTGCTATCTTAGGTTACAGAGAAATCAGACATATACAAGTTTGAAGCTACAAGAAGATATCAACTGGAATAACAGTTTAAGGCTGCTGCTTGTTTTTCTTACTTGATGAATTGCTTCAGAATGCTGCACACTACCAATCTGTCAGGCTGCAGTTTCTGATGTTGCCGGATGAATGGTGGTATATTATATTTCTAACAAGGCAAACTGGTTATACAGCAGTGTTCGTTATGCTATTGCTACTATTGACCCTACACATGCTACCCCCATCTCTCTCCATGCTGGATTCCTTGGCAATCTTCAGTATCAGTTGGCAGCAGGAGCCTTCATGTCTGGGAGCATAAGGTGGATACAGCAGGGTGGGTAATGTACGGGGCTCTGTGCTGAAAGAGGTTACACTGTTCAGATGAGGTCACGTTTTCCTTGTGGAATGTCAAGTATCCCATGGTGCTTCACTTTCTCCCTTTCTCACCACACACAAATACTGATTCAATTTCACTCCAGAGCTGCTCAGTGTCTCCAGTGAGTCATTCCAGTCAAGCCTGGTCCTTGCTATAAAGTTTCAGTCTGCATTGCTATCCAGTACGCATAAGAGACAGGCCTCAGATCCTGTGGGAAGCACATCACACGTCAACATTTTTTAGATACAATAATAATCATTGCCAATATATATATTTTTTTAATCAGTGGTAACCTCAGCATGCTTTAAGTTCCGGTGCTCTTATATTATAATTTCCATTTAAATGAAAACAACTGGACTGGTCCTTTGGTGTTAGATTTCACCAGCTCAAATAGAGCAAAAAGATTCTTCAGAATGGAACAAGTATTCACATACTATCATTACGATAGCCATCATCCTAGCACGTATTTGATATGCATCTGTCACACTGTGGTGCGGCCAACCCCTATCCTAATCATACACAGCATGTCTGCTAACTGCAGCCTACAGAGATTGGAATGTGGTATAATATGACATTCAGGACATTCTAAGCCATATGCCTGCCTCCCTTCCCAGGGGCTGATGTTTTGCAAGTGCTGTACAAAACAACAGATCCCTTTGCTTCACCTGCACCATTTCAGTGCACTGAGCTAATGAAATGACCTTGTTCTTATATCTCCAGTACCAGGGGTGGAATCTGAATTGTCACCACTTGTTTTCTGAGGATTTGTCAGCACAACAAAAAAAAAAGTTTGAACAACTTGCTTAGCCGCATCCACCACTGCGTAAACCCTGACAATATCATACAGTAGTTTGACACATTTTCAAATATTCTCCAGTAAATGCTGTATTCTAAACAGCAACTTGACCCACACCTGTCATGCTGACTACAGACTGACAAAACCTGAACATCTACCAGTATTTGGAGCAAAAATGCATTGCATCGTTAAAATGTTTTAGATGAAAGCTAGCGAAAGTATCAAAGACTCCTGCTGTTTTGTATGTGACACTACAGCAGTCTTAGAACCTTACTCCCAAACATACTAGCAATAATTTCCCTAATTTATATGTATGCCTGCTGTTATTTTTGGCAGTCCTGTGTATGAACAGCTTGAGGCATTGGGTTCCCACCTATCATCCACTGTACCAACTTCACCTAGAAACACAGCTGTTTGTTTTGAGTGGTCCTGCGGTTGCCACCTTGTTAGCTGCCATTCCAAGTTTTCCTTTAATCCTTCCCCTGCCTGTGGTTGTGAGCTTCCTGCTTCAAGGATGGCTGTGGACAGGAAGTTCCAAGTCAGCTGACAGGAAACTCCTGTGTAGCCGCTCAACACACAGCGTTTTGTTTTCAGCCCTGCTGGGTCCACATCATATTGCTTCCCCTGTTTTATTTGTGTTTTTATTTCCAGAGAAAGTAGGACTTGTTTAACAGAAAACATTTTTTCTTATTTTCTTCCCCAACCAAGTCACTTGAGGGGCAGCTGTATCAACAGTCCTTGGAAAAAAAAACACTATAGCGTGGTACGCTTTCTGACAATATTGCCGCTCCTTGGCACTGAAAATGGCACATGGATTATTTTCGCACAGCATGGAGGTTTCCCCCTCTGCGCTTAAGTATTATGTTTCTTTTACGAGGAGGGCGGTTACAGCGCTCCTGGAAAACTGTGTATCACCCAAAACAAGGCAGGGTTTTACTGCAGCATGCCTCACCAAACCAGTGTCCCCGTCTGCTGCTCTGTTAAGAACTAAAGTGTTGTCGAAAGAAAGGCATGCTAATCTTTCTGTGACAAGCGGCGAGCTTCTTATCGAGTTACAAATGCAACGTCACTCTTGCACAGCTCCACACTCACCTAATCTTCAAAGTCTATCAGCCCAATCAAAATTCAATTTCCTGTACAAGTTGAACCCTGTGTAACGACCGTACAACAGAGGCTGATTTTACCCTCCAATTTCCACTTCCCCCTTAGCAAAGTTTCGTTTGGATGTTTTATTTCTGGTATTTTTTTTTTTTTTTAATTTTGCAGCCCCCCCCCCCCCGAAAACTATGAGCCAGCCCTCTCCTGCAAGCCCCTGGTTGTTACTAATGTGCTGGACTTCTCATTTTAGAAGGAGCTCATTCTCTTTTCCACAAGGAAACTACTCCCACTCTCTACATGCAGTTTTCAATAGGACTCTCTCATTGCCCCTCCTGCCCCCTACTAACACTGTCTCCATCTGTCCTATTCATCCTTCATAGTTGAGCCCAGTCCGCAGCGTGGAAATGAGACGGTAGAAACTGACCTAACCCTTTAAGCACACTTCATAGCTGTGACTTCCCCTGCTTACCCAGAGACCACCAGAGTAGAAGGGGACATGACATATCAGTGCGGCAAAACCACATGGACTCCTAACTTCTGGATAAAGTAGTGTAGTGTAAAAACATATCAAGCGTACACCAGACACATTAATAACTAGCAATGTGAGCTTGGACGGGTGCGTAGAGCTCTTTGCAGGTGGTATTAAAAATGGTTTGGCTCTATATGGGTTCTAATGATCTCCTGGTTCTGGTGTGTGGGGGTCTTTTCCATTTGGTCTACATATAGTAGGTGAACTGCAGTAAAACTAAGAGCACATTAGCGAGAGACAAAAGAGCAGCACTGTGGTAGGAAATCAACAGTAAAAGTGTGCTGACTGACTTCCTAAAACACACACACTGCTGAACACTTGCCTCATCTGAAAGCCTTTTCTCTTTTCAAACTCCATATATGATTTTAACCCTTTACTACCCTGGGTATGTACCATACTTCTGTAATCCTTACTTTCACAACGTTAAATATTTTGGCACACTGGGCAGCAAAGGGTTAAAGTTAACAGCAGCTGACCCTAAAATGCCAACACATCAGGAGGGATTTCATGCCTCTCCTAAGATATACATCTCAAGAATGAATGTAATTTCAACAAGTCTATACAGCACAGCAAAACAAGTCCAAACCTTCACAGCATGAAGCAGTAAAATGAGGTCCCTCAATCGGATGCCCGTTGTCTTGCCACAGGGTTGCAGGGCTCTCCCAAGTATTCTTAAAATATGAACAGCTGCTGGGAGCAATGCATAAGGCTCTGCTGCTGCCTTTCCAACAGACTTCAACAAACAAATGAGACAACTCCCTGCAGTTTCAAAATAAGAATGGCACTTGTTTGTATCTGTTTCTACAAACCACTGGAGACCATATGGTACTGTGGAAGATTTAGTTAAGTAAAGGAGTATAAGGCACAGTAGTAATTTGGTTTGTTTGTTGGAGAGTTTTCATGTCTTACGTTAGTCAGCCAGTTGTTTTTACTGGCATTAATAAATTAACAGCAGAAATCACAATTCTTCATTGGTTAGATACATAGGGTCTTTTGTTTTCTTCTGTTGGTTGTGCTTGGAACTGGCAGACGCCCCTTTGATGGGCATGCATGTGACCTCCCTACAATAAAAAATAAATAACTGTTTTGACCTTTTATTGATTATAGTTGAACTCTTCACTTTCAGCTGAAAAGTTGTGTATTTTATAAATTTGTACAGCCTTGGTTGTACAAAAGCACAAGAGAGTAACATTTTTTATGTTACTATTTCTAGAAGCGTTTTATTTTTTTTATTATATTTAAATCTCCAAATGCAAACAATGGAGAGATGCATAATGTCATTGCTTTAATGATTGCAACAAAGTGACTTATTTTTTAAGTATTATTTATTTATATATCTTTTTTTAAATGGTGGCTCACCAAAAAAAATATTTAAAACAATTTATATCCTCCCTATAATTGCATGTTCAGCAAACTCAATCTAATTTTTTTTACTAGCAAACTGCAGTACATGCCTACAGCTGCAAAAGTTTACTTTATTGCCCATGCCCATTATTAAAAAAAAAAAATTAAAAAAGTGTTTACTTCAGACATCAACTGATTTTGCAAAATTCAAACCACTTGTTTTCTGAAACAGAAAACATGAAAAACAGTTTGTTACAAAACGAGTTAGATGCACATGGAGAGGCCCTGAAATGACAATTCTCAACATTAACAGTTCTTATTGTTTTTGGTCTCCTTTCAGAAGAAAATGGTGCAAAAGCTTAAGAAACCCAGCCTGTAGTACTTTACAACCTCCGTTATCTTCCAGCCAATCTGCTCGGCTATCCCCATGTTTGAAGAAGGAGCCGAACATTCAAGAAAAAGAAGGTCGATGGTGGTTGTTCCAACTTCAAAATCATTCTCCGATTAACATTCCCATCTGTTTGTGTGTGAGCAGGAGAATACTTTTAAACTTTTCACCAAGCCTCTCGACCCAGTATAACAACATGACCCCCTCTCCCCCACCACATCACCCCACTAAACTTTCACAGTGCTTTAGTGTGCTGAAGATCCACACAACAGTGCTGCATTTCCCCAACTCTGTCGAATTCCACAGCCTGAACTCTGTACATCTACTTTGTTTCAAAATAAGATCTCCTTAACCTGGGTATGTGAGCCCTTCTATTGACTGAGGTGTGTTTCTGCTTTCCAGTGTGGTGCCCTGCATCAGCCCCTCAAGTTTCAGGGCTTCATACAACTTTCAGAACCCTGCAACGCTCTTCAGGGCACCAGTCAACACTTTTCCCGCTTCAGTTTCTTTCAATCTGGTCAATGTCCAGTTCTCCTCCCAGCTGAGAAGCATCCCCCACTGTCCTGCTCTCAACCTCCCAGTTCACGCACTCGTCCACATTCTCTGCTGTCTTCTTGGAGTCTCTGTCCTCGTCTGGACTGAAGTTCAGCTCCTCATTGGATAGGTCCTCCTTGTTGGCCCCCTCCTCTTCAGTGTTCTTTTGAGGCCCCACCTCTGGTACCCCAGCAGGTCTGAGGTCAGTCTCATACTGGTTAGCACCGCTGCAAGCCGGAGGCACTTGGTTAGTTTGAGAGCAGTCTTCACTGGGAATACCAGGGCAACTAAGGCTATGGAAATTTCTGAGCTTCTGCAAAAGAAAAAAGAGAAAAAAAAAAAAAAAACTTCAGTGCATTTTTGCTGTTATAATTAGCAGCCAGGGTTAATTTGCATAAACTCTCTGAAGACACAAATCAGTACCACCACTGTAAGTTTTGACATTCAGCTGAATCTCCCTGGAAGAGAACCATGCTCAACTTCAACCCATGCTGGTGCTGCGCTCACTGGTATTATCGAGATGGATTAGAAAAGTAATGCATCAGCTTCTGGTTGAAAGAGCTTGAAGGAGTTCAACGAAACTGAAACATATGCTGTGGGTGGGGAATGAGAAGTGTTCCACATTCTTGTCTGTAACAAATTATTTCCATCCCAACAAGCAGCTTGGTTCTAGAATAGCAGCCCTCACTTCAGAGGTGCAGTATAAGAGGATGAGCCGGACCATGACTTAAGATGAAAGGGATCTCAGAAGTTACAATAAAAAATGGTACACTCCTAGGGTTTGTCAATAAACACACAGAACTGTCTACAAGTCATGTGTTTACTAGGATTTTAGTTAACAACACACTTCTTTTCACATCTCACAAACTTCGTAATGTAGTGATAACATGAAAACATAATTGAGCAACAAGACACATGAGATTATGAAGTGGTTTGGTTAGTAAGGAGTCTGAGTGTTATACAAACCAGTCTGTAATTTTAGTAATTCCTGATGTTGAGGGTCAATGAAGATCAGGAATGTGTAAGAACTGCACACAATGAAAAGGCAGTTTTGCACATCTCAGATTAGACCTGACACACACCACTTTAACCAAAGTGAAGCTTTTACCAAGATATCGGCTGCACAATTACCTATTGGTATACAGGTGCTTTGCAGAGATAGTCATCTGTAACTTCAAATGCTCTGTCACAAATTCTGTGGTAAAACTTACTGTATGAAAATTTTTTTTTTTTTTTTTTTTTTTTCTTCAGCTTAAGGTCTCAGAGAAGTTATGAGATATGAAATTTTAGGCCTTGCTCTTTTTGGAGTTCCTTTTCTGCTGCAGTGTGCACTGTAAATGGTTCAGAACCTTGGAAAATGTTGTAGACAAACAGTATATCCAGGGCAGGGTTTGCATACATCAGAGTTACCCAAGTCAAGTTCCTCTGTATTTGTTACCATGGAAATACAGTATTACAGTGCCTACAGAAAGTCTACACCCCCTTGAACTTTTTTCATATTTTGTTGTGTCAGTGCCATGCATTTAAGTGATTTTTTTCCACTTATCTACACACCACACCACACACTGTTAAAGGGGAAAAAGTTTTTGATTGAGAAAAAAATTATATATTAAAAATACAAAACTGAAAGATCATAATTGAATAAGTCTCCACCCCCCTGAGATAATACTTGGTGGAAGCACCTTTGGCAGCAATTACAGCTGTGAGTCTGCTGGGATAGGTCTCTACCAACTTTGCACATATAGATTTGTTCCTTGGGGAGCGTTGATGGACAGCAATCTTCAAGTCATGCCACTAATTTTCGATTGGATTTAGGTCGGGGCTCTGACTGGGCCACTCAAGTACATTTACCTTTTTGTTTCTTAGCCACTCCAGTGTGCTTTGGGTCGTTGTCATGCTGAAAGGTGAACTTCCGTCCCAGTTTCAGCTTTCTTGCAGAGGGCAGCAGGTTTTCCTCATTTTCACTTCTATCCTGACAAGTACCCCAGTCCCTGCCGATGAGAAACATCCCCATAACATGATGCTGCCACCACCATGCTTCACAGTAGGGATGGTGTTCTTTGGGTGATGCGCTGTGTTGGGTTTGCGCCAAACATAACGCTTTGCATTTAGGCCAAAAGTTCCATTTTAGTTTCGTCAGACCACAAAACATTTTGCCACATGGCTACAGAATCTCCTGAGTGTTTTTTGGCATACTTCAAAACGGGATTCTAGGTGGGCTTTCTTGAGTATTGGCTTGCTTCTGGCCATCCTACCATACAGGCCAGATTTGTGGAGTGCTTGGGATATTGTTGTCACAGTCTTGGCCGTAAAAGCCTGTAGCTCTTGCAAAGTGGCCATTAGCCTCTTGGTAGCCTCTCTGGGGGGGGGGGGGGGGGGGGGCCATAGTTGTTAGGTTGTCACCCGGTGAGCTACGGCCCGGATGAGGCCTGGCATCCTTAGGACACCACCACGGTCTTGGTGGTGCTCATAACATATTCATAGAAACTGACATATCACCTTGACGAGCAATGGAAAACCCAGGTCCCCCTGATTTTCTCATTACGGCTGATTATGTCCTACCGCCGCCCTTGGGACCAGAATTATTGTCCTGAACTTAAATGGACATTACGTACACCTTACATGATGTTGAACCCCCACGTCCCTACACTTCCGGTGAACCTAAACCCAACTACATTTAACACAGGTGGAGGCCACTGGTGTGATTTTGAAGGCAATTGGTTACATCTGAGCTAATTTAGGATTGCTTTTACAAGGGTGGTGGACACTTATCCAACCAAGCTATTTCAGTTTTTATTTTTTAATAAATTTTCTACAAATTTCTAGAATATTTTTTTCACTTGGAAGTTGTAGGGTAGGATCCTATTTACCCCCCCCCTGATAATTCTATTTTAATGCCTTTTTTTAATTCCAGACTATAAGGCAACAAATGGTGACATTTTTTTAAAGGGGGGTGTAGACTTTCTACAGGCACTATAACTTAGCCAAATTACACGTTTTTTTTCTAGCTCGTGGCTAGCATTTTCAGCAAGATAGTCTTGTTTCATGTCAAAGATACAAATCTCTGTTGAGATACTCTGCATGTAACATATAATGTTCTTACACTATTATGTACAACTAGCTTGTATTATAAAAGGCTTTGGAAAAACAAACAGATATTAAAAGAAAAACAACTCAAAGCTGTAGGACAGTACACTCCTAGAATGCTGTACCATTTACCATTGCAGAAAAAACATTTTAGGAGTTAAATGAAGAACAAACCCTCTCAATCATTCTGTATTAACACTTAGGATGCTCTGCACTGGGGAACTGATTGTTGGTAAACATGGTGCCCAAGTGGAAGGGCAATAAATACCCCCACCAATCCCCCACCACAACACTCGCATGTCTTTCCTAGAAAATGTATAACATTGTGGGTTACCAATGTGACTCATTAGAATAATTTGCACGCATGAAAATAGCCAATGCTATTTATTAAGCAAGTGGCGGGGTAAACAGGTAGGGATATACAACACCCCAAACACAACAAACAGCAGGGGTGCTCAAACACTATGGAATCACCCTGGTGCTTTTCATTTACCTTTAATGCACAGGCAACACAAACAAAAATATAACCTCAAGTCTAGCCTTAAAAAGGGGAAGAGCAACTTACCAACTTCTTTTTTTCCTGACAAATGTTGACATAATTGCTTAGCAACACATGCCTACAAAGTACAAATTAAAAGCGCTGTTGCCACGTCCAATGCTTCTGCAAAACAGACCTCAAAAATTGGCTCACCGTTGCTATATAAGTGGAATTTACTTTTTCTTAAAAGGGTAAAACCCATTCCCTGCAACAAGAAAGAGAAATAGAGAGAGGAACACACTGGAAACTTCTACCTTGTGTACAAATTCTCCTATTCTCTGTTTCCAAGGTTCATAGTTGGTAACAGAATCTGAAATTCAAAAAACATACAAAGATACTTGTCTACAGTCCAGTGACTACCTAGACAGTTATGACTGTCATACAAAATACATAATGGATATTTCAAAAACCTGTACAAAGGTAAAACCAGTGAATGCAAAACTCCACTATAATAATATTTGCCTGATTAACAATAATACCAGAATTACAGCCAACTCCCTTTGAGGTGCTGGCTTTAAGGAACGTATACAGAAACAGAAACTGCTGTGTGTACACAAAGTAAACGTGCACACTGCTGTGGCTAACATCAGTTTCTCGATATAAAAAAGCGCCCTGTGTCAGAATGAGCATGTTGTCAAGCATGCCAAGAAAGGACAGCAGTGAAATGCAGGCCCCTGCCGTGATTCACCTACATGCACGGATGCCGAGGCACCTGGAACGAGAGTCCCTGCTACTTAACACTCATTTAACTGTTCCACCTCCCTTTCCTCTCCCTCCTTTCCATGGCCGACTCTGGGAAAAGTTCCGTGCCATTTTTCCCCACCAGCAGGATAACAGAACCGAGGCCTAACATGGAAAAGCGGAGAATCAGAGCTGGCCGATCACACCTCAGCTTGGGGGGGGGTGCTCAAATACTCAAACAGGAAACTTGTGTTCCCTCCCAGGGACCTGGCCAGGAGCCTTGTGAGCAGACAGGGCTGCCACGGCTCAGCAGGAGCTCACAGAATTCAAACCGACTCTGTTTCCTTTGGCCACCTACCATTCCTCAACATCTATCCACTCATAAACCCCTCACCCTGAAGCTCTCCCTCTCTGCCGTGTACTCCTGGGTCACTCAATGGCAGCAGCGCAGGGTTTTCTTTTCAGATTTGCATTACCTACATGCTGGTGTTCTATATATCACACATTGCAGTTCTGTTGTGTGAAGAGGCAGTAGAAAAACAAAAACAAAGCAATTATCTCTAGAATTGTATTTTTAAAACAAGTCTTGAGATTTTGAACAGTACAGGTGAGTCTGGGGTTCTGCTGGATACAAGACAAGGAATGCTATCACGATTTCCAAACCCTACCAGCACTTCGAGCTGCCAGTCAACAGGATACCAGTTATTCCTGGAATGTGGCATCAGGCAGAGGGAAATTGCCCACCTCTGGTGTCCTTGATCCCAGGCCAGTGAAGGAATATAAATAGGTCATTAAATCCTTTCTATGATAACATTTGGATGCTTGCCAGGAGTATTCTACCTATCTGTTAACAGCTCTGTTGGATTAGTATTTATTTATTTGAAAGTCCACTGAGTTTTATCATCGCATACACATGGACTTCCCATCAATAGCAACATGTTACAATACATAATGCACAAAATAAGTAGCCAAGCTAGATTTCTGTAGCCAGTGCTTTTCCACTGCGCATTTGCTGTACTGAACAAAATACAGTTCCATCGGTATACTTTTTTTTTTTTTTTTTAAACTGACAGCTACTTGTAATCCACAGATACCTTTAATAATTTGAATTTTGGAAGTGGCGAGCATATCCCTTTCCTTCCCTGCCTGTTTCAGTTCAGGTGTTTGTGGTGTATACCTCCATTTTTTCTGAGAAAGTTCTTGAAAATTGATTTGTAACTAAATCGACTGCAATGTCTCCACTGTCTTATGACAGTGCTTTTAAATTGGAAAAAGCAATTATATCAATAATCGTATAAAAATATCAGTGTATGCTCGGTACACAATACAAAACTTACCCAGACCATAAAGGTAGTGTAATGCAGTCAGCTGTTACACATTGTTTTCTTAATTAAGGACATCAACCTCTGGTACACTTCCAGAACTAGCAGTGGTAGAATACAATATCATGCATTATTCCTCAATTATGAAACTGACATCAAGGAATTAAAATAGACCTGGGACTTCATACACTCTCACTATTATATATATTATATGTATTATTTATTTTACATCAGCAGTAGAAATAAATTCACTGAAGGAAACTGGATTAACAGGCGTTGGGTACTAGAAGGTGTTTTTAGCAATATCTATCAACAAGGAACAAGGAAATTAAAGCTAAAAACTGAATATCTGACCTTGAATACCATGGAGACAAATCATCAAAACTCAACATTTACTCCGCAGGAATGCTTGCACACATGCTGTATACTATTGTAGCTAAGGGGACAGTAAAAAATAAAAGAGCAACATGTATTCACAACATACACAACTGTCAATTTACCACATGCTTTGCAAAATAAATGTTACTGTATGTGTAGCATTGTGGGTCATCTCATTGTTTTTGGTTTAGTATTCCCGTAGTCTAGTCTAGGCATATGACTCAAACATTTTTTTGTTGTGACCTCATCAAGATTTACCCCTGAAGTCAGTTTAGTTTTATTCTATTTGCATGTCTGGGCCTATAGCTAGGAAGCACAGAGGTTAAAAAAATAAACATATACTGTGCATAAATGGTTTATTTTTTAACTAATTGGGGGCTCCCGAGAGCGCATCCAGTAAAGGCGCTCCCACGTGGAGTGCAGGATGTGCCCTATAGCCTGGGGATCTCAGGTTTGAGTCGAGGCTATGTCACAGCCAACCATGACAGGGAGTTCCTAGGGGGTGACGCACAATTGGCCGAGCGCTGCCCGGGTAGGGAGGGCTTAGGTCGGCAGGGGAATCCACAGCTCACCAAGCATCAGATACCCTTGTGGCCAATAGGGCGCCTGTGGTTCTGCAGTGGAGCCTCCAGATCTGTGCTGTCCTCCGGCACTATAGGTCTGGTGGTCTCGCTGTGGATCCACAGTGCCAAAAATGACAGATTGGCAGGATCATGTTTCAGAGGACATGTGCTCCAGCCTCCGTTCCCCGAGTCGGCAGGGGGGTTGCGAGCGGTGAGCCGAGGATACAGATAATAATTGGACGCACTAAATTGGGGAGAAAACCTGGGTAAAATACATTGTGTTACACATTAAGGAGGAAACAATGGAAATATGTTAATTACCTCAATAAGACCCCTTCCACAGACTGGGTCAACACTTACAGTATGCAACAGGTCAGTATTGAAAGGCCACAATTACAGGCTCAACAGCAGCTTTGGTTTACAATTTTCAGGATTCAGGTCTTTAGGAGGTAAATACCCATTCGGTAATGGTTACATTTCGTACTTGAAAGGGAACATTGCATTTGTGGAGACAGCCAACGTCTGTTGGGTTACGGAGGTCTTGCAGTATCTGTATGCCACAAGCAGTTTACTACAATGCCAGCCTTATGCATCACACATTGCCAGGCTGGGATCCAAAACTAAGCCTGGAAATAGAGGCATATTTACAATTTTGATTGCAGTTGTACATGGGGAATGGGGAGAGGGAGGGGGGTAAATCTCTCTGGAAATCGACGAATAGAAGATAAGGAGAAGTATGAAATTCAAACAGATTCTTAACTGGCAGGCTCACAGCTGGCTGCTGAGTGAGTCCAGAACTAACAGTGAGTGACTGGACACTGGGTACAGGGGAGCCTTTTGCTGTAGCAGCCCCACCCAATGGAGAGGTCCCAGTAGAGTGAAGTGAGAGGACCTGGAAAGGAAAATATATCCTGTGCTGTAGTGAGCCTTGTGTAAACTTAAAAACAAATACATCAAGCTTAAACATCTGCTGTCTCTCTTGACTATTCATGTCCTTCCTGCCTGTCTATCAATAAACAAACATTTTAAATATTTCTGATTCTAATGTCAAATGTTGTGGAGGATCTTGGATTTAATAATAATAATAATAATAATAATAATAATAATAATAATAATTTCAATATAACACAATATGTAATGGATTTAAAAATATGTTTCAATTACCATGTTCTTGTACATCCCTCAACAAAAAAAAATCAGTACTGCTTTAAAAAAAAGCTTTGATAAGAACTGTTTATTTGAAGCCATTTTGATTAATCAAGCTTGCCATTGATGAATCCTTCTTTGAACTATCTCAAAGAGGGATACAAATTTATTTTATTTTTTAACAAACTAAATGGTCTAAGAGAATTTTTATAGAAAATAGTCAATTTTTTATGTGCATTTTTATTTTTCGTATTTATTTTTTAATGGTCACAAATAATTGTGTCTTAACAAAAGTACAATAAATGCATACACACAAAGATAATGCAGTTTTAAATTCTGGGATGCAATAAAGATAAAGAATATCACTAAAAAAAAAGAAGTCCTTTAAAATGATCTGAGGCATTGATCAAACTTTATTTTCATGTAACAAAAAACAGTTACAGAAGGACATTACATCTTCCATAATTACATTACATTTATTCCAACACTTATTCTATTGTACTATGTTGTAGGGAGTCTATGTGTCTTGCACTGCTTCAGCACTGTTTTAATGCCCCAAACCTGTATGCATTTCAGTGCCTCTTACAAAATAAAACTAAAAGTAAGTGAAGCTTAATGCAGGTTCCGTATTGAACACAGCAGGGATGCTTATTTAGGAAACTTGCATTCCCCAGTCCGTAAGTTTATGCCTCAAAGATATTTACAAGGCCATAAAAAACATACGGTTTCTTCTCCTATTTTTCAGAGCTGAGGGAGACATTCATGACCTAAAATGCAACATATTTAAGCATCACTATTACATACTTTTATGGGGCATAATGTTTTTTTTTTTTTTTTTTATTTATTTTACCCCCACTATATACAGCCTAAACAGTATATAACA
>NC_054546.1:4861284-4863784 GCF_017654505.1 Polyodon spathula | reverse complement strand
AAGACATTTAAAACTATTCCATATCGGCAGGGTTCAGATCTGCTGAACATACATTTTCTCCTACGCAGCCATCCTGTATACATTCCCAGACTTTATTTCTCCATGCTATCTACCCTCCCTATTTGGAATATTAACAGTCAGTTTTATTTACTGGATGCAGCGTTAACAGTTTACTGACTTTAAATTCCTAACCTTTGGGGAAGTGCATTATTAGGAATTCTCTGTTTATTTGTACACGTCAGCTGTGTCTTCTGCTCTTCACCTTTAAATAGAGAGTTCAGAAGTCGTTGAGGAAAGAAATCTGAGACCCTGTAAATGCATACTCTAAAGTACATCTTAGTTTTACTTGTTTGTTAACACACTTCTGCCAGTCTAAGAATAGTTGGTTCAAACAACAAAGGGCAGTATTCTTTCTGACAGATCTTTGTCCTTCGAGGTCTCAGATCAGTGAGATTTATCAAGGTGTGCCAAGTTTCAACTGATCATGAATTTCAATTTAGTGTACAGTATGTTCACCTTTAAACCAGCTACATACCTCAGCCTTTATAACACTCACGGATTATGAGTAACTCATAACTGATCTTCTTGGTATTCAATTGACTTTTTGTGGGTATGTGGTGTGGTGTGGTGTGTTGTGTGGGTGTGTGGTTTGTTGTGGTGGATGCTCAATTGTCCCCCTTTAAAAAGAAAACCAACTATTTTGTTGCTATTGTTTATTTGCATGAGACAAACAAATCTGGGAGCACCAGCAATAACATCAGCTGAGCCTCGACCAATCGTAGAGCACAGGAGAAACATCAGACTGATTTGTTGGTGAGATCTAAACACTCTTTCTTTCACTGTGGAACTGTGGAATGAGAAATGGGAATGAATTTAAACTATAGTGAATGTAAACAAATGTAAAAGCCTGTATCGGGATAACTCTTAGGGATATAAAAACTAACTAACACGCATTAACACATACTGAATCATCTGCTTTGTTTTGATTGCTGCTTGCTAAAACACAATTACAGGGATCTGTCTCCTACAATATGTTGGTTGTGTTAATGCATTAGTACTCTATATTTATGGGAACTGAATTAGACATAAAAGTGAATATTAAGTTCGTAAGAGTTAGATGTGCCTCCACAGCGTGTTGAGGGGAGCATCTGGTTTTAATTTTCAATCATGCCAGCAGATGCCACATACCCTAATTTGAGGATTAATTAAATCCTCTCCTATGTTTTCTGATCAAGGTCCTTAAAGTGTCAAAACTGTGAGGTTGTCAATAAACACAATATCACCTCTGTGAGATAACTAGGGTATCCAGGGAAACTGCACATATGTCATATGCTTCTGTCTCTTAGTGAAAACTGCACACATCATACACTGCTGTGTCTTATTTGCAAATTGGAATGTATACTGTAGATTAAAAGGAATTGATTAACAGAGAACTCTATTTAAATTAAATTATCATACAACAAAAAACCTTATAAGACTCTGCACTGACAGTTGGGCAGACAGACAGAAACATAGATTGACAGCTTCTTCTCCAACTTCTCTAGGCTTTATAAACAGGTAAAACTATACAGGGCTGTTCCAGTGTATCTATTCCATTCAAAATGGTAATTTATTGTAAAAGTTATCCTTGGCAAACCTAATAATCAAAACAATAAACTAAGTTGCTCAGTGGGTAACTTCTCTATTGAAGCCTCTTTTTCTACTTGAAAACTTTTCCTCTCTAAATGCTAATCTTTTAGTGAAAATCTGTGCCAATCTATTACAGCTAATTAATGTGTTCGAGCTGATGAAATGTTACCGCTGCATTTTTCCATTCCTTGTATACAATTATTGCAGACTCTGTAAATAAATCAATATTCCCAATCCAGCTGTAAAAAACAATCAAGAAATGCAGTGTTTCCCAGGGGAAAAAAAAACGCACCAAATAATATTTATTAACTGTGCTGCAATGCACAGCAGAGACTAATACCACTCAAGCATTTTCTGCAAAGGTAATAATAAGCAAACGTGGGTACATGATGAAAGTGGCACATGCCAATAATTTTACTATTTTACACTGCAGGTTAATTGAAGGATTTAATGAGAAACAAACCAATACCAAATAAACAGCCCATGTCAGAGGTGGAAGAACATAATCGAATTTAAAGTTCCTTCGTTGTGAATTTAACTTATTTTAAGCACTGAGCCATTGCTATATCAGTATCCTACCTTAGGGGGGAAAAAAAACACAGCTCTATTTGTAATACAAACACAATTTAAATATAAAAAAATAGGACAATGGCATTTGACTTACTTTTAAAAGCAAAAATACGTTCACACACACTGTTAAAGATGTTGGTCTCCCATCGTTTCAATCAAATGAATAGACCCTATTATTCTCTTAGGCCACACAATTCATTTTTCTGTCTTTGGGCTTTGATAAGTGAAAGAGGGAGTTCACCCAGGCTTTTGCCCCAACAAGCCCTTCTCTTCTACAAGTCTAAAGGACAGGTTTTCAGAC
>NC_054546.1:4851284-4856284 GCF_017654505.1 Polyodon spathula | reverse complement strand
ATTTTAAGTTTAAGTGTTTTTTAAAAAAAAATATCGAACAGAACGAAATTTCAGTGTACCATTTGTAATTCAGTAATATGAGAGAATTAATCAGGGGTCTGAATACTTTTGCAAGGCACTGTATATATATATATATATATATATATATATATATATATATATATATATATATATATATATATATATATATATCAAAGAGCCAGCTGCACAACATTTCGATATGTTGTACATATCTTTCTCAAGGGAGCCTGTATTGCATGATCAGTGAGAAAGCAACCTTTAAATTACAGTTAAAACACATTCAATTACATTACAACACATTCAAGAAAACTAAATTCAAACTCTTCTTAACCTAACTGTGTCAAGACCTACAATACTAAATCTTTAATAACCTGCTATTTATAAAGAATATTCATGAACCATTGTTATTCTCCTGACTCCTACCTATGAGGTTTTGGGGGCTCAGCAGGTAACACATACATTTGCCCTCTGGGCTAGGACATGCCTGGGGATTATCTGTATATGTGTCATCTTCAGACACTTGAGCAAATTACTGCATCTGTGTGTGTAGGAGGGTGCTGTGCCATTAGAATATGTCTTCCTACAGATGAAAAGCTGGGTATTTACCCTGGTGCCCTTGCAAAATTCTCTCAAGATACCCACTCTTTTCTAATGCTGTGGGCTTATATATATATATATATATATATATATATATATATATATATATATATATATATATATATATATCACGTTGGTTAAGGTGGGTAGTGGCCCACTGGTTTCTTTCATAGGTGGACAGTAATGGCTACTGCTATTACAAAATGGCATGGACATTCCCAAACGAAGAATTAAATACTGTAAAAATAATAAACTGTTATAATGCTTCACTGACATACAGTTCTGCTGAACTAAAATAAAAAGGTAATAGGAAAAATGCACTATTATCCTTAAAACAACCTTAAAAAGTTTCAAATACCAAAACAAACAAAAAGTGCAATAAAATGGTGTTTGGCATTTTATGAAGAAACTATTGCACACAGTTATAATAGTTTTTGTTATTTGGCATTTTTTAAAAGTCTGCTATAAGGATAGTGATGGCCTACGTATCCCAGGGTATGTACAGTTTCAAATAGAAAAATATCTAAATAAATACAGTAACATATTAAATGAATAAATCAATAAAAACTGACACTGGATACTTTTTCAATGGGATACTACATGACTCTGGAGCCAATAAAATGACTATAAAATGTATTCCACCATTTTGACTAACTGGGTCTGTTCTAAATGGTTTTGAATGGGATATCAGTAATGATAACAGCAAGGTACAACTCATCAAACACAAACCTTGCTAATTTGCTGGCAAACCTTCCAAGCAAAATGTGCTGGAATATTAGTGCCCCAATCTACAGGGAATGTAAAATGTATAATTACAAAATCAGCCACTGTTTAAATATGTTTTTAAAAGTGGCTTAATCCTGTTTCTAGGACTAATTTGAAAATACTGTCTGTAAAATTATGAGCGGATGTCGTGTTCATATTCATTCTAGATACAATCATTACCTTTGATATCACATGCAAAAAAATAAGTAACCACTTACAATGGTTGGAAAACCAGCACTGTCAAAAGTGTGTTGAGAATGGTGAATGGCAAAAATGATTCAATTGTTCTGAAGTGATATAAGCCATTCCTCATTGACTCATATTCCTTCAGGCAAATTGTGTGTGGGAATCTACAGCAAAGTCTGTGCTTCAGCACAACCCATAGATTCATCACTTTTGAACACGTTATGTTAAACATCACTTATTTGTGCAATCTTGGTGCTTCGTAATATCGAGCAGCTATTATAAGTCTATCAGAACTGCTGTCACATTCTAGAGATACAACATAAATACATTACAGAATACAGGATCAGGGACGCATTTATGTTATAAATGAATCAGTCACGTGAGGGACTGTTGTTTCAAATGTTCTTGTCCAAACCCTGCAGAGTTGGTACCCCTTTATATCTTCATGTAAGGGTGCCGCCCTGCATCCCCCCAAATTTAGGCATCATCTCCCATTCAAGTCTGTAATATTTGAAGTGGCCTTTTCTCTGTCCTTCATTCATTGAGCTCTCCGCGGGTTCTGTTCAATTTCTTTTGTTAATGATGTGCTGTCAGTGCTGAATGTAAAAACTGCTGTTGAGGAGCCGCAGCTGGATGAGTGAGAGTCTCTCCTGTAACTCAAACCAGAAATGACTGCATCACTAAACTTCTCTTTCCATGTAACAGAGGCCACAGTTATGAATAGAATCAGAAGTTAATGCAGTTACCAGACTAAAAAGAACAAGTTATAATGCCTCCCCCACCCCCCCCCCCAAAAAAAAAAATATAATAATGTACATCATAAAATATTAAAAACATCATGATTCAATCCCATTGTTGTGTATAGATGTTGATAGTTTACCACCGCATTCCTAAATGTTAATATATTGCTTTGTGAGGACGCTTAGAATAACAGGATTGAATGCTTTATGAACTTTATGAACAAATCAGTCATACTTTGGTTTATTTGGCTTATTAAAACAGGTATTTTAATAATACCACAGTAATTTGCTTTATTTGGTGAATTTCGTGATAAGTGCACTGTATGAAATGCTTATTTTTAAAATACCACACACACTGTTTCTCCTGGATAACAAAATTAATCATATAATTTTAGTTAGTCACAGCTTACACCCAGTTTATTGTTTTGGGTTTCGCATTCCAGAGACTGGGATACAATGCACTATTTCCAGCTTTTTTGCAGCCTCCGCCCTTTTTCTTGAGTTGCTGACAGTTCTTTGCTGGCAGTCACATGAAATGGCATTACTAGAATCTAATTATTCCTAGTATGCAACCCTTAATAAAAATACATTATTGTCATGTGTTTGGCTCAAGCAATGCTTTACCTAAAAGATCTGCAGAAATCCTAATTCTCCCATTTGGATGGCAGTTACATATGCCCAAGGTAAGAACATTCGCAAGTATACAAACTTTAGAAGTACAGTACTTTTAGAAAAACTGGTGTAACACATTTCAACAGCTGGGCAAGGTTTCTTGTAAAAACAACAGCAAAAACAAGTCCCTCACCTGGCATTGGAATAAATTTCCCAACAATTTCTGGCACCCAGATTTTACATACAATCCTGTTTAATCACCAGAATAAAATTGCTAAAGCTGTGTTTTAAAAATAAAACCTAATTATAAGCTTTACTTTTTTACTGGTAAATATATAGATTTTACTATATATAATATATATGATATATATATATATATATATATATATATATATATATATATATATATATATATATATATATATATAACTAGTAGTAATTAAACTAATTTATCTAACATTTAAAATTGTTGTAAATGGTTTTGATTTGGAAAATAAAAGGGGTTTAATTTGTGTAGGGTTTGTACAGGTACCCGACACTTTGATTGGGCTGTGATATATATCTATAGAGCTATCAATATATCTATATATATATATATACACACACATACACACATACATATATATATATATATATATATATATATATATATATATAAAGATGCTATATATCTATATATATATATAGCAGGCAGACATGTGGAGTCAGAACTAAAGAAAAAATAATGTATTTTGCTTTGAATCAACATATCTAAAGTCAAAGGCACTAGACTGCTATTTATACACTAAAATAACAAAATAATCTCTACAAAAATACCAAAACAATAATTCCACTGTTTGGAAGGATCTCATCCAAATGTTATAAATCACATGATTTTTCCAATTCTGTGATAGTAGCCTACAAGGGGTCATTAAGAGCAATGACCTCAGCTAGAATGACTAAATCTTGTAGCAGAAATCGAAACCATGTGTGACCCTTGTTTTAACGGACTGCACATTTTTTCCCCCTTCCTGCTACAGTATATGGAATTTTGTTATTTTTGCTTTTGAGTGTAATAAAGTTCAGTCACACTAATTCATTTAAACAGGGAATGTTTCCCTTTTTTTGTTTAAATCACAGGAGTTAGAACACAGCAGTAATACAATGCACAATGACCTCTAATAACTTGTTTTTCTTCCATATCGACAGCACGTGTTCTACCACACATTGTTTCACAAGTATTTCACTCCCTGGAGCAGGAAACACCAGAGCAAATGAAGACAGCTTTGAGCCCAGCACTAGGTGCTGCAGAATCTTGGAAAGTTAGTTATGATTATGGCTACAAATAATCCTGTCTATCATATAATCCATAATATAGCTAGTTTTTACAGGTGTTTGTGTATAAATGTGAGAGATTATTAAAATTAAGCTAAAATGCACCCACTAGGTGTACAAGGTTGCCTCTCCATAGGAAATATTTATATTGCTTCTACATTAAAGAAAGAAGGTAGCTTGAATGTACCAACACTAAAATGTATGTTTCCACATACATTTCTTGAAATAAAATCTGTACCATTGCGCCACTCTCAGGTATATACAGAACATTATATAATGGCGGCAATGGTGTAGCTGTATTGTAAGACACACTATCTTATTATAGCTTCCATGCAGATTATTTTAGAAAAAGGCTATCGGTGTTTCACTTGAGGAGAGACGTGTGATGCACACAAAGAGAACAAAAAAGCCCTACAATGAACATGTTCAACGACAAGGACATGCTTTATGGTTGCAGTTGCTACCTTTAGCATTAATTGTCTACCTGTGGAAAGGAAACAGGCAGGCAGGCATTCTGGGAAGTCCCAGTGAGGATTCCATCATTTGGCCAAGGTGTTTATTTCAGCCCCTTCTGTAGGCCCTGCCAGATGCTAGGAGTAGTGCACAGCTGCCAGAGGGCCACGCACAAGGTTAGCAGGGTAGGTGGTATAGGAAGTGTCTCCCTGGAGAAGATGAGGAGGAGGGGGCAAAAAAGGAGGGAGAAAGATGACTGTGTAATATCTGCCAAGGGCCTGGGAGCATTTGTGAATGCAATCCCTATTACTG
>NC_054546.1:4703784-4841284 GCF_017654505.1 Polyodon spathula | reverse complement strand
AGTGTGATAAAGCTATGGAATGGAGCTCAGAGATGCCATGGGACCTCTGAAACAGGAGAAAATGCATTTGATTTCTTGGCAGAAAGGTGGAACATCTGCATTGCAGAATCAAGGGGGAATACCATGTTCTAGAGAGAGCTAACCTCCATGTGAGCCATTCAAAGAAATTTGGAGGTCAGGGTTGCAACAGACAACTTTCTTTTTTTTTTTTAATTTAGTAAAAATAAAAAATAAACATATTGATTTTAGCAGTTTAATAAGCAGTCTTACCTGTATTTAAATAGTGGTTAGCTTCAAGTTCCATACTATATCTCTTTGACTACCATACTAAAGTTTATAGTTATAATATGTCTTCTCTATTTCTGGTTATGGGTGATTAGGTAAGAAACTAAAAATGAAATGATATGACCTTGGCTCTTAATTGGGTACAGTTAATGCATTTTTGGTGCAGGTGAATTATACTTTGGGCAAGTTATAATTTTACGTAATTGACATCAATAATTGTGTTTGTATTCATTCTACATGCAAAGATCAATATTTTAAAATGAAAATAACATTATACTTGTGAAAACCAAAGGTAGAACCAATAAATAGATCAGATTATGAAACCATGGCAAGCTAGTTGGTGATTAAGACCCTAGAAACTGTTTGGGAAATGATATTGTGGTACAATATAAAGGCTTAACAATGAGTTCTAAATATTACCTTTCAATCAGTCCTATTCTGTAAAAAGTATTTTGCGCAGAGCAGTGAAACTTGAAGACGTCGATTGATGGGCAGTAAGATTCTAGGTCATTCTAGGGATTCAGGTCACAACTAGTCATACAAGTGATGGTGACCATCCATCTCAAGGAGGGCTTCGGCAAAATGTAGCATTCTCACAGACAGAAGACCTCTTGACGCCCCCCCCCCCCACAGGAGCAGTGCTAAGTGGATGAGTGGTTTTATAACTACCCTGTAAACACAATGCATTGTGTATGTATCTAGAAAAGAGACAGGAACCCACAACTTTAATCTAGACAGCCAAAGAATATAATAAAGCTCACTGAAACTTCCTAGTATTCGGTAAAAAAAAAAAAAAAAAAAAAAAAAAAATTATGTCTCATCTAACACATACGACATCGTTAGCTTGGACACATAATTTAAAAGGTTTATGGTATGAAATTACAACCATGTCTGGGTTCACTAAATATGTGAGGGAACACAGGCATATCTAGGTTGTCACTCATGCTCCAACCCCAGGTGATCTGGAAATGAATGTTTGTCTTGGACATTTGCAGGGAAATGACGTAATACTGAGATGTGGGTTCTGCACCCTTTTCTTTTTCTTTTTTTTTTTTTTTTAAAGAGGTTCTGGCAATGTGTTCTGGACAATTACATTCACTTAAACAGCATCTTCGGTTTTAACATATGTACACACACACACACACACACTCGCACACACACACACACACACACACACACACGCACAATCTTGACCTGAGAACAATAGATGACAAAATGGGTTGTAAAAATATGATCTGGCTCCTTGATATGAAATCATTTTTAATGGCGCAGTGGGCTTTTCATTCTTGGTTGCTGGTGAGAGGTGCATGCATTCATTGCCAGCAAAAACGGAAAACCTGCGAAATAACGTATTAATTAACAATCTGAGCCATATAAATTTACATCCATCGGGGCATTTTAAAAATAAAACCCAGCACAGGTCTTTTAATTGATCAGCACAGTCTACTATAACACAGTCTATCATTTTGTGTAATCCCAGAGAAAGACAAAAGAAAGGAAAAAACATGATTTAAAAATTAAGCTTAAGAACTGCAAAAACATACTCCGGATTACTGTAAAAACCAAGCATGTGAAAACGTCAAATTAACAAGTGTTTTTAAATGGCCTCTTCTGTTTTCAGAGCTATTAGGACAGGAATGGTAAAAATTACGAATGGGAAATCCTGCCACAGTTTTTATTGCCTATTTCCTTTCACAGAGATGGTATTGTTCCACTCTACAATGAATGGGGAAAGGATATAAAATAAGTCTAGGTGTACGACAGAGAAACTTCAAAGTTAAAAAAAATAAATAAATAAGGACAGACAGACAAACAAACTTTCTTATTTACATATTAAGATTAATTGAGAACTTTAAATGTATGTGTGTGCGATTTTATTGTATTGTTTTTAAACCCATCACTTCCTTATGTGCTATTTTGATTCTTGCACCCTTTCATGTAAAGACGTTATCCTTCTGGCACTCTCTGCTGCAGCAAACCACAACTCAACTGCCGTTATTGTAGTACAAAAATTGTCTCACTCTCACTAGAGATCTCGTTAAGATGACACTAATAATATTTGAATTAGTATATTACAGCTCTCTTCATTAACATATTTTTTCTTAGTACATACGACAAAATATGCACTTTGTGAATTGTTGTAACAAAAATGTAAACTGTAGTATGTTTGCACTAGTGATCAAGAAAAACAAATCAAATTTCTACATTTCCAGACTCATGAATATAAAAAGGAATGCAACACCTTTGTGGGTCGCTCCACCTTATTCCTTATTGTCTTGGACAGCACAAAAGAGGACAGAGGTCTATTCGGCATCAATTCTGGAATTTCCAGCAACCACCTTGGAAGGGACTTCCTGCATTTCAAATTTTCATTACGGAGAAGGAGAGATACTTTCAAATACTACAGTGTTTCCAACTATACAACACACAAGTGCTGCCCTCTGGACAAAAAGAGGGTTCCAAAAAAGGGAAGCTACTGGGTAACTTTGTATAATAACCCCCCCCCCCACCCCCCCCCCCCCCCCCCCCCCCCTCTGAAGAAAATAATCATGACAACATTGAATTTCAGATACAAAACTACATTTTGTAGGCAACCCCCCCCCCTAATATTCTAACATATTGTATTCAAATATTAAAATGCTGTGTTTGATTTACCTATTTTAAACTTGACTGCAGCACTAATGTTTCTGTCGTGCGCAGTTATTTTATTATCCTTGTTATTCGTGTACAGAATCATTATTATCCCAGTGCCATACCCTGCTACCCACCATGGTGTTTAATAGATGCTTAAATTACAATAATAACACTATATAACAACATGACTAATGCTTCCATTTATTGAAGGAACACAGGGAGGCATTAAACACATAAAACTAACACTTACATAAGGCTTTGGCAAATCGAAGGAGAAATATTTAAAGAAATTGTTTCAAGGCTGGAGCAACTGTTCTGAACTGTTTCTTAGGGACGAAGTAATGAAGAAATGAGTCCAACCCCTTCTTTTAAATTGATTTGTACACAGTACAATGCACATGTTAAAATGAAAACACAGGGCCCTATTTGAAGTGATTTTTCTGAGAGGAATGAAAATGTATAAAAGGAAGGAAATTAAAAGGTATAAAACTAGCAAGAAACTACTATGAACAATAACTAAACAGTTCCCTCCAGCAATGAAATAATTTCTTGCTTTTACAATGGTTGATTTCCTTCCAGCTGAATACTATATCTGATTGTACATAAGGACAGCTAAAGGGTGGGGTAATTCAAAGATGCACCAAAGGCTACAGCAATGTGGATAGCTCATTGCAAAGGCACCCAGGTTTCAGTTTGAGGTGACTTATGCTTGGTTCATTATCATTTCTACAATAATCATTTTGACCTTTTGGTGTTTTTTTAGTATTATGCAGTCTACCCATTTTGATGCACAAAATTAAGTCAATGACAATGAAATGCTGACAACTGCCATGAAAGAATGGAGCAACCTTTATTATTTTTAGGGCTGCTCCCCCCCCCCCCCCACCAACCACAATAGCACCAAAGTATGAATCACTTTGATCATTTTAAGTTTCATCGCCATATCAATGCAATTACCTACCTTTGTTGCTTTTGAAAGAACATGAAACAAAGTAAAGCACATTCTTGGTCATTCTTTGGCCTCAGAAAAAGGGGGAACACACACTAAGAAAAATGTTTGACACACAGTGCTACACAATGATGACAATTTATGTTTTTTTTTTTCAGTAGGGGGACTGGCAGCAGTTTGGAAAGATAAGACACTTTTGTAGAGTACATGGTACATTTAAAGACAAAAAAAAAAGCTTTTAGCTTAAATTGTATGTCCTTAAAAAGGCATCTTTAGCTAGCAGAATGTTAACTGCAAGGTATGAGTGTTGTTGTATCCCCTCAGTAACCAGACCAATTATCTGTAAAGTTTTTTTCATATTTAATGCATCCCCCGTCTCCTTTCACCATCTGCCCTTCCCCCCTCTAACATTCTGGAATTTTTATGAGATAGGACAAAAATGGGCATTTCCCTTATTACCATCTCACTGTGGAAATCAAATATGCAAGGAAAGTAGTGTATATACTAATTAGTGCTGAATTCATAATTACTGTGCTCATTGATGGAGATACATTTGAATACATTCATCTCCTCAGGGAGCCTCACAGGCTGTCCAGAATAGTTTGAAAAAAATGCCCTCAGCCTCCTTTCTTCTTGAAATTAGGGATCTGTGGCTTACAGTAATGTTATAAGACGAAGATCCAAAGTGCCCACAATTTCTTTAAATATAATTAATCAAGTGAAACATGTAACCTAATGAGTGTATTTGATAGCAGCTCCTATTCAAATATGGGCTTTATCTCTATCTGTGTTGGAATTGCTAAAAGCAAGGCAGAGGATATGCTGCAACATGGCATGGAAATGTTCTTCAATAGTTCTCAATGCATGTCAACAATATACATGCTTGTCAAATTGAAAAAAAAAAACTGACAGAAAGCCACCAATTTTAATTGCTGTAGATTAATAACAATTAGACTTTGTGAGCTGATGGGAAGCGCTAGAAGCTGAAGGCATACAGACGCTGCACTGGGACGAATTGCAGTAAGCTGCACTTGCCAATTTTAATAAGATTTCCTTTCTTCTTTTTTCATCCATGTGCAGCCCAAAATGCTCTGAAGATGCAGATCTATCTGTAGCTATATTAACCTTATAAATCCCTCACCCATTGATTAGTACTGAGACAGGCAACAGTCTGTGGAAACACATTCTAATGGTGGCCTTTGTAAAAATGATTGGACACCTTGCTAATTGAAATTAATGAAAGAAATAAATTAATGGCTACAGTAAGTGTATTCACATTTTTAGCTTTTGTTGACAGGAGTATTGGAATACATCGCCTCTTTTTTTCCATTTGAATAACAAATAAAACAGTTGTTTATTTTCACTGTAGTGACATAACTGTTCAACAGCTCTCTGTTCTCTGTTTGTGTGCGAGTGTGTGTTTTTATGCTCATTATACAATAAGCAGTTTTTTTTTTTTTATATGTCTCACACCCCATTGATCTTGGGTTTTGGACTTCAGTTATAAAACAGGGCTGCTTCTGAAGCCTGATGCAAATACACAAAAGAGGGGTTTCAGTTTTAAAAAATCAATAAGTCAGCAAGGAAATATCCTGACAGAATCAAAAAACAAGACCCCTTAAAATCCTGCTCTATTAGGGAACAGAATATATCCTTGAATAATCATAATAATAATAATAATAATAATTTTTTGACATTGTTATCGTTGCATTGTAAAATCAGTGAAATCAAGACTTATGAAAAGTGCACTTATGAAATGTTATTGCATAGTAATTATTTTTAAACCCCCTTTTCACAGTAAATGCAGTCTACATATACAGTAGAATATGTAAATGTATTCTTCTATTTAATTACAAAGTAATTATGGGGTGTGGGAATCGACACACCCCAGAATACTTGCATTTGTATTTGCAGTGAGCAAAATATACTGTACCTCCAAAGTTAGTGATTTTGGGGTATGCATATATTCAGGAAGGAATGCCTCTGCATAGTGATAGGAATGGCATATTAGGAGACAGATCCTTCTTTTAAATATCAGTAAGCTTTAATTACGTGACTTCAAATGGAAAATTTAATGCAAATCATCTACATAGCTTACTACTTTCTGTATGCAGAAACTTAAAATATAGTGGCTATAAAATTCATAATGAATTCCAATTAACAGCAATTCAGATGGTACTATCAACATTAAAATAGTAAGATTCAAAAAGTATTGCAACAGATCTAAATATTCTAAAAATATAAAATACAAAATACTATCCAGAATGATTTTTTTCTGGTCTTAGCTACACCACCGTGTGACGTTTGACGGTATAAAAACCAGGAAGCTAATACAATGATTATAGTATATAAAGCCTTTTGACATTTGGGTCACTGGTTAAATTCCAGCCTGGGTCACTGGTGATGGAATGTCATCTGTTTAGATGCTTTCATGTCATGCATTCTGGTGGTCTCAGCCCAGTGCATGATGACAGGCCTCGACATCACAAAGCTGCAATCACAACTGGCACTAATTGGCACCTTTCACAACAGCCTAACGGAGGTGCCAAGCATTAGATAGGCACTGTATCCTTTCTTAGCTCCCACCCTCTCAAGGGTAGAGCCTGCAGGTCAAGGCTGATATTAGATCCATGTGAGGGAGTGCACACTGTGGTCGTCTACAGTACTCGGTGGAGAGGAAGAGGTCTACTTAGAGGATTTCAGTCTTCAGGGCTGTCAATCAAGAATCTTAGGACCAAATAACTAATCATACAGTACATTTTAAAAAGCAGAAATGAGGGATAAAAAGTAAATAAAAAAAACCAAAACAAACAGTGAGTGTTAGTTAAGATAATAGCAGAACCTAGATTAGCCAGAGTCATCAAAAGGGTACAGGATCACCAATTAACCATTTTTATTTCAATGTTACTGTATATTGGCATACAATGAGAGTTATTCATTAATATTTAAATGTCTCAAAATGAAACCTGCTTTTTGCACTCGAGCTAGCTATCTTCTGTAAAAGCCACAGCCACATCAAAGAATTAGGTTAATTAAAAAATACATAAAGCTCCATAACAAATTTGCTAATTTGCTTTCCTTATGCCTTATCTAGTGACAACTATATATCAAATTCACTGTGCCCAAGATTGATTTGATAGACATTTCCCCCTACCACCTTTTCCGTGCCCTTATGCTGACCTTAGGGCAAAGAAGTAATTTGGAAGTCGAACTTCACCTATGTGTTAATGATGAAGCTCTGGGATGTTTCGTCTGTAATGAGGCACCATGCAGGTGGAAGTACCAGTTGGGATTCCTATTGCAGCCATATGTGAGGCCAATGTTGCATGAATTAACATACGGTGGGTCAAGTTAACATATGTACAGTGAAAAATGACTAATGACTTATCACACCAATGTTATTTTTGGACATTCTTCATAGTATGCAACCTTTCTGAGAGGTACGCGTAAAAAAAAAAAAAAAAAAAAAAAAAAAGGCAGTTAATGCCTCAACTGTCCTGATTCCCCATGAAGAAATAGAAAAGTGAAACCATATGCTTAGCAAAGAGACGCAGGCGGGCTAGCCAAAGCAGGCTGGAGATGGAGCAGCATGGGGTACCTCTGTCCTGTCGAAAAGCAAGCCAAGGGGGATGAATGCCCAGCAATGTCCCCCCTACAGCCAGGCAGCTAAGACAGTAACATGCCTAGACGACAGATGCTACACATAGTTACAAAGTCTGCCGCCAGTGCCTCGGGTTTCACTAGATACTAAGAGATCAGCAGGGAGGCCAGTGGCTTTCAATTGGCAGGGTGTGAAAAAAATGCCCAAGGTTTTGTGATGGAAGAGGCAGGTATTAGCTCAGAGACCCCAGCGGTCCCTGCTAGCCATTAGTTTCCTCTACAGCTGCACTAAGATCAGGACTATGAATCTGCCGCTGTTGGTCATTCATCAGTTTCACAGTCCGCACCAGCACACACATTCCAATAACAACACAGCGGCAAAAAACATCTTGCATATAAACTTCAACACCGCGTCCGGCCTCTGCCTCAAATGCTAGATATCAGCAGACTAAAAGCAAAAGAAAGACGAGTTTCACCATGTGTGCTTGTATGTCGAGGTGATGAAACGTAATATAAATTATACAGGTTCCAGCGCGCTGGCATTTCACGCTGTTGAACGCCACGGCTCCAAAGTAATGTGGAGCTTCCTCTCTCCTGGCTGTCAAACAGGAAACTTTTAAATGTGAGCTAGAGAGTTATGGAATTGCCTGTGGAAACATATTGTAAGGTCAGAATGACGGGTCATTAACTGAGACCTGTGATGTCAGGGTCCTTGCATTCATAACCATATGGATATTTCCTGTATTGTTGTTTTTTGTTCTGTTTTGTTTTTTAATAACTTGCATTACACATATAGAAAACCCATATACATGTTTTTGTTCTGTATCAGGACATTTAATGATCAATAATGTTTTGAGTTTTATGGGAACAAAAATAATAACAGTGAAAACATGAGAATAATTCAATTCCAGTTTCATATGAAAATCTGTATCTGATGGTATAAATGTAAATGCAATATGCTATGCCTTAGTGTTTTGCATGCTTCGTTTTGTGTTGTCACTTAGCTTTATGATTAACTTGTAATGCGGTTGGAGAATACAGAAATAAGGTAATTGTAATAATTTAGAATTAAAAGAAAGTAAAATAGCAGACATAAAATGGTTTGTTATGGAAAAATAAGAATAAATTGGAGGGAAAATGAACTAAGTAAGTCTTGGACACTTTAGAAAGTACTGATCTGACATCGGTGGTAATTATCTTACTAAAATGAAAATATGACACGAGTGGTCACACAGGTCAATGTGTTTTTTTTTTTTTTCTTCTGAGTAGCGCTTTGTAGCCCAGCTCATTAAATTTCAAGTTCAAGTTAGAACGGAAATAAAAGCATTGTTACCAGTGCACTTCTGAGAGCTGCTGGATTAAACAAGGTGTCTGAATGAAAATGTCTATTAGAGCCTTCTTTAATATTTAAGCATGACATTCATTGATTTGTTTCTTGTTTTCCCCAAACCTTGACAAAATAAAATAAATCATAAGAAGAAAATATAGTGGTAACTTCTTTTATGGACTTTTCGTAGTCATCAATCTCTGGCTGTGAGTGAATTATCAGTACCACGAAAAAAAAAAATAAAGATCTATGTTTTTTGAGTTCCAATAACATACATGCTGCAGTTTTTTTTTTTTTTTTTTTTTTTTTTTTTTACAAGCAAACTCAAGACGGGTGACTGATAAGTATCATTATTGTTTTGTGAGAGTCTTGTTTATAGTGTGTCGCTGAGGTGTTGGCATTTATGTCTTCAAAGGAAGGGTTTGATCAATTTTAAGTCGACATCTCCTCACATATAAAGAACATAATGAGTGCACCTGCTGTGCAGCATTAAAGTCCCTACCACACCATTGCAATATGTTAGACCCCATGTTGGGCTTCCTTATGTATTTAAAAATTGAAATGAACCCTGTTCAACTACAAGCTAATGGACCGAATAACAGTCTTATAGTTTCAAAACCAGTCGTTATATGACACATTCACTGGACACCATGAAGATTGTGGTCACTTGCTCAGCTGTTCAGGTGTGCCCTTGGGGGTTATCTAATGGCACACAAGAAGAGGAGTCAGATTAGTTGAACCTCACTTATTGGATTCCCACCCATTCATATGAACAGTAGTGAGGCAAGAACTACTTCTTCTTATTATTTTAAGAAGGCAAGAGGATAAAACTATAAATCCATTGAATAAAAGCCACCGTTATCCTAATCCTTGTGTCTGCATCCTTATCTGGAGATAAAAAAAATTCTCACAGAGCTTAGGAAGATACCTATTACATAATGTTCTATTCAAGTCAAGACAAAACTGCCACGAAAACCAACCATATATATATATATATATATATATATATATATATATATGGTTGTATTTTATTTTATTCCTATTCCAACAACAACAACAAAACACTGGGGTGGCACAAGTGATTATCATGTGTGTGGCGATAATGTTGAGAGTGAGCGAGTGTCACTGACTGCTCATGCGGTTGGTCATACTGCATTGACATTAACTTGAACCTATCTACAAAAGGAAAACACTGGAGCTTTAAAGCTTTAATTCATCATTTGAATATATTCAGGGGTGTGAATGAAAGTCTTTTTTTTCTAATCAGCCAAAAGGTTGACTTGAAAAACAGAAGACTTGTACGCATGGCTTAAGAGGACCTTGATGAAAAGGACTCCATTACTGTGCCTGACCTCTCTTTGTAAACTGAATAGCATCCTTTCTAAACCCCCATTACCTCTGAAGTGTGTTGCTGCATTTGTCATCAGCCCCAAAGATCCTTGACAGAAAATTTTAATAAAAGCAGACTCGAATAGTCAGTTTACACTTGGCAGGTTTAAACCAAGTTTTTGGCATTGTTAAGGTAAACCGTTAATAACAACTGTTTGTACTAGTCTTTTTCTGTAAAATCTTCCAAAGCTACTTTAATTCTGTTTTTACTTTAATTCTGTAATTCTGAAAGACCAGATTTACCAGTCCTGTACAAGTTTAATGCTTGCAAGTTGTTGAACAGCTGACAAGCCACTAACAAATAAAACAGTATTTCTGGGGATTAAAAAAGGAAAATAGAGGCTAAAATACAGAACCAATGTACGCCAATATAGCCATGCAGGCTTTATTTTATTCATCAAAAGTCTTTCAGTGAACTCTAAAATGGGGCACAAGCAGCCCATTTACTACCATACCAAATCCAATTGTTAAATATTCAGGGGTCATGTTAATAAAGATAAAGTGAATTAAGCGGGTAAGTCATTTTTTTTTCTGATTTAATGAGGTTCCATTATTAATCACAAAGGGTGTGTCAGTCATTCTAAGGCTCCAGAAGAAGTTCCTTGAGTTTAGCTGAAGGGCCCCTCTTGGAAGTCATATTGATGTTTGCTGCCATGCAAAGCAGACAGTAAGCAGGCAGAATAGGAGTTATCTGAATGCTAAACAGAGCCACACAGAAATTTAAAACAAAAAAAGTTTATGCTGTACAGGTCTCTCTTAAGGGCTGAAAAAAAAATAGCCTAGCTTTGAATGAGAGGCAGGTGCTCAACATGAGCTGTGAAATAATAATAATAATAATAATAATAATAATAATAATAATAATAATAATAATAATAATAATAATAATAATTTAATTATTTAATCTGTTGTTTAAAGACTGTTTTACTTGTTGTTTCCTCAGTAATCTGCTAAATAAGAGGTTGTGATTTAAAGAATGTTAATTCCAGAAATGGATGCTTTGGAGACGTGTTTTGGTCTGAAATCTTTAGTGTTGAATTTTAGCACAAGTACAGGGGACATATAAAGTGAAGTCTGCTTTCTATCTGTACAGCTTGAAAATCAATCAATTATAGCAACCATCCAATCTGGATGCTTTTTTAAAATTAATTTAAACATACAAATCAATTAAAACAGAGCCACAACGTGGAACCCCTATTAGAAGAGTCAGAATGCATTTTTATTAAATATAAGTCAGTTTAGTGTATTATCAATATTTTTTTTGTAATGATTTTATTTATTGTTGCTAAATGGAAAGCTTCATGAGCCAACACACCTGACGCTATAACGATGCCTCACTATGAATTAGCAGAACCACGCAGTTAAATCCACAGCATGTTGCATGTTTTAGAAGTTGTATTTCATTTGCATCCGCCGTCTTTCATTTTCAGCTTGCTGGTGGGTGGAGACGGTGATGCACAACCATCTTGCATCTGCTCTGGGATATAGAAAGAGACCCTCTTTCCATTCACTCTCAGTCAAATGCAGCACTGTTATAAATGGGAAAACTGCAATGACCATACCTACTTATACATGTATAAAACTAAATTTGCTCACACATTTGATATTTAGGATGTCTGGGTGTTACCTCGGTAGGCTGCTGTTTGCGAGGGAGTTGATTGTGTTTCTCTGCCAGTGTCTAATTAAGTTTATTTTTTATTTTTTAAGAAAAGGACAAAACTAGTTTTAAAACTAGCTTCTAACTGTTCTTCTAGGAATTTGATGCTACTGTAAATGAAGGCACGTTTTACAACAGCCACTTTTGTCACCCAAGGACTACAGTTAACCAAAAAACAAAACATATGTACTTATATGCACAATCAGGTAAATAAATAAATAAATAAACAAACAATTTTTAACCATGTCAGAACACATGTGGCACATTGTTTAATAAATATTCTGTTCAACATTCTGCTTTTCTATTCAATTAACTATTAATCATAAAATGAGAAAACGTTTTAAATTATGATTCCCCAGAAGAAAAAGAAAAAACCTTTGGAGAATTACAGGTTGATCATTTGTTGATGGGTTACACTGGTGGAGTTCATGTGAATGCATTTTGTTTTGGGCAGCAACTCAGCAGGTAAAAAACAAACAAACAAAAAGAATCCTTTTGAATGTCATTTTTGTACTGTACACAGCCACACACACACACACACACACACACACACACACACACACACACACACATATATATATATATATATATATATATATATATATATATATATATATATATATATATATATATATATATTACATTACATTGCATTACATTAGGTTGTATCTCTCTTTTGTTTTTAAAAGTTAAGCATCAGAATAGGCTTGAGTTCACCCACATTGATCTCGTACTGATCAGATTTCTCAGTTCCAATCAGGTGTTTTCAATTAAATTCAACATAACCATATTCTGTTTAAGATTCAGTTCCTGAATACAGTATACCCCCTTCACATAGGATAATTAGGAAAAAAAAAAACAAGACTTGCATTAAGCCTTTAACCTAAATACACAATCTGGGTCTTGGTTTTCCTATTTGTCCAAATGGATCCTGAGTTCAGATCCTACCTCCTGCCTTCTACAGAAATTACTTCTTAATGTATTTTCAAGATATTTTCCTTACTTCAGACCTCAGGCTGTTATATATTCAGTGAAATGGGCTAATGAAAGAATTAGATTTAGAAAGCTGTAGTCTAGGGACTGAAAGAGTAAACATAAAGATGATTTCTGACAAGCTGAATATATGTGGTTTTCCGTAAAGCCTCACAGTGCTTTGCACTCCATAAATATCACTTTCACCCCCCACATGCTATGTTAAATGAAAAATGATTCCTTAACTTGGTCTGAGGAAGAAAAAAAAGTTTTTCACTTTTCAAAATTTTACAAATACCTTTTTGGGGGATTAATATGCTCTGTGTTGTAAGCAATAGGGTAACAAAAATAACATAGTTTTCAATTGCTACAACATAACTGAATGCAGATATCAATGAAAACTGAAGCAGCTCCTAGTCGACCAAGAGAAAAGTGCTTACCTTTAAGGGTGTATTGGAGAAAAATGAACAATTTCCTGTTTTTTCATTAAGTGGGCAGGTGCTGGAGATATAGTTGAGTTGTATGTGTTTGTGAGAGATGCTGAAATAAAGAAGCAGAGGGACTATACAATTAGGTCAATTAAGTGTTATTGAATTTAATACCAGACACTAATGCATGTTGATATATCTCTCATTTTGCTATATTTTAATCATTTTATTACAACTCTTTTGCACTTCTGCTGAAAGTCTGGTAATCATTTGGCTGGAAGATGCAAATAATCTTGGTCATTAGACAATGTTATACCAATTAAGTTACTTATAGGCAAATTCTGAACAGATATAGAGCTGTACATTTTCAAGAATCATGGTATGAAAACAAACATTTTTGTTAACTAAATATAAAACTACCACTGCTATTAACTAACCCACCAGTTAAGTACTTATTTAATCAACTGACACTCAGTTAAATAAACCGAAAAGCCTCTTCTCCTTTGTGACAATTCAGTGCTTCTCAGCTGGAAGTTATTCCATTCTGGAAAGCAAGCTTTCTCTCCCAGTAGGTAGTCAGTCTGTATCCGGTAACTAACATCTTATTGGTGTTTGCTAGTAGTAAGTTGACTTTTGGAAGATGAGACATAATGGGATATAAAAGCAAACAGGCATAACATGGAAATGCTGAACATTACTTTTTTTTTTTTTTTTTTTTATTATCTGCATGCAATTGTACTTTACATGATCTTTCAATTGTACACAGTTGAACCCCTGCCAGGGAGGAAAACTAAGATTATCATCTTAAAGAATACACCTTAATTCACTGAAGGAGCAATGCTGAGAACCCAGACAAGAGGAAGCCCCTGTAGCTTGGCCCATCCTGCCTTCCAGTTGAGGCAGAGGGGCTGGAGAAATTAACACTGTGGTCTGGGTGTGCAAGGAAAAGCTGTTTCCACACATCTTTGTCAGATTTTGTAAGCGCGTCAGTCAACAAGCTTACTAAACTGTTTTCTACAACAATGTCTACCAACCCTGCACATCCGTAACTGTAACAGCCACAGTGTGATTCTATTGTGTATCTATAAGTTTTCCGCAGGGTGCTTTAATAGCTGCTGTGCATGTTTGACAGAGGAAGGCACATATCTACAGTATGACCCACATGTATGCAATTGCATTGGGTATTAACACAATGCAATACTGTAACAAAATAAAACAACCAAACTTGTACAGAAGCAGTTCTGTTTTGTTTTGACTGTGATTGGAATTATATAACTAGTCTGCAAGGTTCTCTGTTTTTTTTTTTTGCAATATCATGATCATCTGAGCCAAGAAAAAAAAATGCAATTCTCACACTCAATCAGATACAAACAAATGTCAGTCAAATTAAAAAACAAAACAAAACAAAAATATTTTCAATTGGGTTTTTACCAAATCCCAGACTCCTTATTTCAAACTGACCCCTGTAAACACCGGTAACATTATCTAGCAGGCGATTTATTTCAAGTACAGTATGATCGATTTGAAAAGCAAATGCTTTCCTGCCAAAAAACGTATTCAGCTAGGACACACAAATACAGGGTTTGGTTTGTATAAAACCTATTAAAACATCCTACACACCTCAATGTGCCAAACCTATATGTCAGATCTCTCTAAACCCTGAGTTGTACTACAAAAGTGAAATATAGTACAGAAATCCCTAAAAAAGGTAAAAATCAATGTTTCAGTGTATTGGCCAACTTGAGTAAATACAGTGTATGTAAGGTCCCTAATACTCACATCAGCCTGCTGCTGATGTACTGTATAACTAGTAACACAGTTTTACCTATCTTATTGTTCACATGGGAATTTCATCTGATGTCAGTTATAACGTGCACCCTACACATGCTCATGGGTTCATGGGCTTAGTCATGGCACCAGCTTTTGCATATTAGCTTTTGCGATTTTCTCCACTAAAATGCTGTTTTATATGTTTTTTGGCTTTGCATGCCTTTTAAAACTAGATTAGTGGTTTCTGTTACCACAGTGATCTAAGAGTGTAGCATAACATGTTGTTCAACAGACCGTAACTAACCTTGGCGATATAAATGATCTATAAGCTGACGTTTTTATGTACTTTTTGAGGAATTGCACTGTGAGTTATGCAACCTTTTCCAAAACTAGTTCCAAAGAATAGCATCAGTGGTTCCATGTTTCATTGTTGCCATGGGGTGACATGTGAATTAACAACCATTTAATAATCGCTCATCGAGAATCTCATTTAAATAGAGTATGATTTATTCTTATCTTAATGGGTTTCAGCCAGCTCAATTTATCATTTTTCATATATCATTTTATTTAATTTGTTTGCCAAAATCAATAAATTGTAAGAATATGTCTACATATTCTATTTCAATTACAGATATTTTTCCAGCACAAAAGTCCCTATAAAGTGTTAAATACAGTATTTAAGACCTAATAGAGTTTAATTAATACAGAGTTATACTGTGTTATTAGTTTAACCTTTTGTTGAGTGGTGGTGTAATGACTTCCCATCCCACTGAATTAAATGGCTGGACAAGGGCTGGAAGGGAACCATAAACCTCAATGAAAGATCTGGTTCTGTCTTATGGTGATGTCAGTATTCTTTACCTCTGGGTAGTACTTCTACATAAATATGTGTCCAGTTATTTTACCAACGTGCTGATCTGTAATCTATATATATATATATATATAGTCACTTAAAAAACTTTATTTTAAAACAACAATTGCATTAGATAGTGCCGCATTTGCTTTTCTAAAATACAGATGGAAATGCACTCCCCACAACCACTTCATATTCTCAAACTTCCCAGGAGTGACACTATCAATATCTTTCAGAGAGAAGTGCAGTTAGTTAGGTGTCTTTAATCAAAGCATGTGGGCCTGCGGACCTCACATATGTGAGGCTGGTTAGAAATACCATTATCATACTTAATAGTTGTTAGTAAACAGTAATGGAGTTAAAGTATGGATTCTTCTCAGGCTTCCTGAATCCTTTCAGGACTTGAAGGCAAGTCAAGTTTTGAAAAAAAACTGAAAGAAAATACTGAAGTGCACTGAACGATTTTAACAATAAGCTGAGGTTGGGTCATGATATCCTGACAATTGGTGTAAATATACAGTGAAGATTATAGCTGTACACAAACACATTAAGCTTTAACACTTGACTTACATTAATCATACATATTATATATGTGGGTGTATAGTGTAATAATCTTCATGCAGGATTCCCTACATTTGATATAACGCAGGTGTCAACTTTGTACACACACACACACACACACACACACACACACACACACACACACACACATATATATATATATATATATATATATATATATATATATATATATATATATATATATATATATATATATATGATTAAACATTTATAATAAACTGGTTAGATGAGACGACAGCTTTAAATAAGTTCAAATAATATATGTTTATAGAGAACCTGTTGTGGTTTAAATGTGTAGAATGCCTTGTCATTGACATTGTGCGGAGTGCAGTTGCTGATAATAGGCTCCAACGGGGACGTGACTTATAAATATTAGAATGGTAATAAAAAGTATTTCTCATTTGTATTACATGAAGCCTTTACTCAACACCATCATGTTCTGCAGCTAACAGAGAGAAATAGATATATGAGTCACGTGTACTGTATCTGTCTACTTATTAAATGTTTACATTGCGTCCAAATGCATAAGAGACTTCTATATACAGAAGAACTTGAGCACACATCTCAGCGGAAAGCAATGGAAAAGGCACTGTCACTGATGAACTCAATGGAACAGTATTATATGGAGGCAACAGCAAACATGTCAACCGATCACAGTGATAAATGGAATTAGGCCATTATACTGCCGGTAACTTCATCACTTTAATTCTTGTAAATTCAGCCAGGTGGAGAACATAATAAGTTACCACAGAATGGCTTTTCCATCACCATTCAGTGTAGAAATGCAGTGCCTGATAACTGAATGGAAGAAAGAGAAAACAAGACAGGAATATGCATAGAAATACTTATTACCAAGGCATGCCATTTTAATGTTCATTCCATGAAAAGGATTTCTGCATTATTATCCATGGTAATGTTATTAACTTACTGTTTAATAAGATGCTCCAGACCACCTCATACTGTTGTTTAGTATATTTTACTGAACCAAACTTTCTCTTATCGATCATACACGTACAGAATAAAGCAGCAGTCCGTTGATTGGAATCTTGTTATTAGAGCGCTCTTATTATTATAGGATTCTAACTGAGTTTTTTTTAACAAAACCACCTGGAGTATATGTGAAAAAGAGGTGTTTACACAGACTGTGCAGGAATGTAACCTTGACACTCTTTAAACTTCAATTACATGACGAATTTCCCAGATTTTTTTTTTATTATTTTTTTTTTAAATGTGGGGCAGATATTAAATCAAATTGAATTTTTTCTATATTCTTACAGATCAGATTTGATAAATATCCCCATGATAAAGAGGGCAAATGTCAGGTTAACTACAATTGAAAGGGAATAGAGAGTTCAAGACCCACTGAAAAGAAAATATCCCATTGCTGAGCTTCATTAGAAACGTTTATTGTCATAATACCTGCATTTAACTAGCACAGCAGGTGAAAACAAGTCATATCCAAGAAATACTTACACCCCCTCTATGTCTGCCAACAGTACCAAATATTAATTTATTTCATTATTCTGCATGACTGCTTTTTATATATTCCAGGGTTGTAATGAATCCAGTCAGTGGCTCGACTCGAGTTGCAATTTCCGATGAGTCAACTCGACTCGAGTCCCTGCAAGAAAATCTTCAACTCGAATCCCTGCAAGAAAAGACTCGTCTCAAATCCCTGCAAGAAAATCTTCAACTCGAGTCTCTGCTCAAAAGTATCCACTTCACTCAAGTCAGTCTTTATGATAAAACAAATTACACTATCAATTTTGTTTTTAATAACCGCAACCCTTCTTCTGACTACAAGCTCCGCCTCTTTATGAGTGACAGGAACATGTGACAACATAGAGACCGAGAGAAGAGTGCCAGCAGCATGGAAGGTAAGTCTGCGCTCATCTATGGAGCACTAGACAGGGAGAGAAATAAGCATTCGGCATCTGCCAGCACTGAGAAATTACAAACTAAAATAAACTAATTTCTAATATCGAGACTGGTTACAATTTAAGATTATTTATTTATTTATTTATTTATTTATTTATTTATTTCTTAGAGGACATCCTTATCCAGGGCCACTTGCAATTGTTACAACATATCACAATACAAAGTATTCCATAATAAAATATCACATTTCAGAATATCATAATGCAGATAAGAGCAGTTATAAAAGTATGATAAGATGACATTCATTAAAATAAAGGATACAGTAAACAGATGTTATAAACTGCAAGAGTTACATATCGTTCTGTCTCGTTACTACTTCCTGCAAAATGTATAGATCTCATGCGTCACCTCATTTGTTAATAATGACACATCAAATTTTGCACAACATGGAATGCTACTTCCCCGTGTCACTGTTTGGCGCCTTCTAACACTCACAGCAGCAGCCCTTGTTATCATTGTCTCAGAGAGCGGGAACGTCTACTGGAAACCTCTAAAAGCCTGAAGCACATCACTTGATCCAAAGCAAATTTCTTACAAAACCACACCTGATATTGTAATAATTCAAAGAGGTATGTCTTGAGAGTTGAGACTTTTTGAGAGTCTGAAAATGCCGCTTGTCTTAAAAACAAACTGCTATACAATAAAATCCACTTGGAAAAGTATGCTTTCTTTGTGTCAAATGTAATCTGGATGAATTGTCCAGATCTGTCCAGAATTGTCTCAAGTTCAAAGAATTATATTTTGTGAGCTTTATATATTATTTTCAGAAATTGTTATTACAATTAATACAACAGGTTTCATTCTCTTGCGATATGTAGTGACTTTAGAGCTTGGCAAACGCAAAGAGGTCTTACGCATCATACACAAGGGAGTGGTCATCTGCAACAAACACACATTATTATACAATAGACGTATCCCCCCAACTCAACACCACACGAACATCATCGCAGTAAAAAATAGACATATTGTGTAAAAGGTTTCTATGATGACAGTTTAGAGGCTGGAAGCTTTAATCAGTTCATACGTGAGGAAATGGTTGGAAGCTGCTAGAGACTGGAATATGCTGCCAGATGTTGGTCAGCGGTTTATTTTTCAACCTGAGATTGCCACCACTAACCTTTGACCAGTCATTGTCTTGTGATCTGGATCAGCACGCCTTGTTCATCTAGTAGAGTTAACAGCACCATGGAAGAATACAGTGAATGAGGCGTATGAGAGGAAGAAACTTATGCTCAACTAGCTGCTGAAGTGGAACAGCGAGGATGGAGAGTCTGGGTTTACCCAGTGGAGGTGGGTTGTTGAGGATTTGTGGCACACTCTACTACTCAATTTCTCAGAGATGTCGGGTTCAGTGGCCAAGAGTTGCGTCACACAATGAAGAACTTATCTTAAGCAGCAGAAAGTAGCAACAACTAACTGTGGTTGAGACGGAAAGCTTCTGGCTGGGGATCTCAAGCACAATAGAAAGAAAGCAATGCTGATGTGTGGGTAAGTCAACTGGGCTGCGTTGAATGGGGGATGGAGGGGGGTGATACTGGGATGCTAGAATCACTGTCAAGCCCTCTAGAGATATCATGGGCTAGTCGATGAAACACAGAGGACGGAAGGTGTCCACTTGAAGACTCTAGTGATGTACCCTGCTTAGCTCAGTCTAGACTGTTGTCATGCTGATGCACTGGGGAGACCGCACTGTGGAGCCAGCATGCACTGGGGAGGCAAAATAAGCTGATCCCTGGAGCCAGCATCATACTTCAGCCATCAACACCAGGCAGAAGGATATCTACATCATTAGATGGAAAGGAACACAAATGGATGGAGATGCAGATGGATCACATTAGTTTACTGTAAAGCTACGTCTTAGTTGATGCTTATCTTGGCGAGAGCCGAGTTCAAATCAGCATGAAGTTTTAACATCTACTCTCATGTAATGGAAATCAGTGGTCAGCAGATGTGTCAGCTGCATGAAGAGCACAGCATATGTTTTTCACTAACTCTACTGTGCAGAATAAATGTGTTTTTTTTTCCTATGGGTAAATATCGGGACTTTCTTACTGTGCATCGTGACACGGGATATTTACTAGGAAATCGGGACTGTCCTGACCATATAGGGACTGTTGGCATGTATGTCTATATCAGATATCAAATGAAATGCCACAAAATTTATTTTGATATGGGGGTATCTGAAACTTTTCTTAAAACACTCAGGCTGCCATCAGTAAAATTGTAAATAAATGGTTAAATGCATTATTTTGTTTTGTGGTATCCATTACTGTACATCCAACCCAATTGAGCATAGGTAAAAGGGCCTCTGTGAACATCAGTGGGCAAGTATGACCACATTATTGTGCATCTCACTTGTAGTTAAACCGTTTAATACTGATATAACAACACTAGAGCTAAAACATAAAAATTAACTTTACAAAAAAGTACAATGACATCTAACCATTAGAGGACCATTTTACTCAGACTAATTTAGTTTGACAGAGCATGACGGTCTTGTTTACTGAGCTTAACTGAGCTCGGTCTATCCACCGCGTTGAGCATGAACCGTACAGTTCCTCCGGAAAACTTAACCCCAGTTTGAAAAGAAATATATATTATATATATATATATATATATATATATATATATATATATATATATATATATATATATATATATATATAGAGACACACACACACACATATATACAGTATATCTAAACATTAGATTGACAATACAGTATATGTTTGTGCCAGGTGAGTCAATAGATGAATCAACTGTTATTTTCCCTTGCTTTGTGAGTAATTCTTTCTATACTTTTTTCTGACCTAAATCTCTTTGTTTGTTACCTTGGTTACCAAGTCTCTTGTCTCTTTTCCTCGTCATTATTCTAAACTTCCCCCCAGAAAAGGTCTGGAAAACTACATCTTGTGTATGTGCTGGATTGCCTTTCCCCCACCAGTGAGCATGACCTGGGTCTCCAGAGTGGGAGGCTGAGAGGCTGCCCAGGGTTTTGCCTGGACGGGCCTTTCCTTCTCTGAGGTACTCTCATCAGTGCATTCCAATGCTCCAGCATTCTCTATGTACTACAGGCCCTCTAGCTTCAGTTAATTACATACACCGTCTAAGACTCGATTTATTATAATTTCACAGCACAAAATGCTGAGTGTTTCCATGTGCATACAGCAGTGCTTCATAAGAGTTTGAAAACTGTAAACCAACTGTTTTATGATTGCACAATTAACCTTTTTAATGAGAATGGTTATCTCTTGCCCAACCTTTTTTTCATGCAGATCCTAACCCATTTCACCTGGGATAATCCACATCTCACAGCGCAGAGTACAATATAGATATTAGTTATTCTGGCTGGCAGATCTCCAGCGCACAAATACTTCACAGAATACCCTTGATAGTTCTCTTTGCAGGTTCTGATCAATACCACTTTCCATATTTTGTAGAGAGAAAAAGATAGCTTCACTAGAAGTAAAGGATATATAACTGAGCGATTCTATTGATGTTCCTACCTCACTGACATACAGATTTGTTTGAATTCACACAATGTAATTATTATCCTTAGAACTTTATTCTTTTCCTTTCTGGTGAAAGCTTTTAACACCAACCAAAGATCTGAAGTGTGATTGTGAATGTTGTGTAGTGGGGCAGGGTTTATTGTATACTGCTTTCCCTTTAATATCCATTAACCTTATTTTGAAGCAAGCTAAGAGAAAGGTACATTTTCAGGGAGGAATACAGAGATTTTACGACAACAAGCAAGTAGTGTTTCTTGTTACTGTACCCCATTACAATAGTTTCTCTTTTCCTCTCTGAAAATATGTATTTACTTATTTCTCTGTCCATTCCTCGTACCGTCTGTTGTGGCTAAAATGCAATGCAAATTTCAAGCTTTCATACTGACATTGTTCTGTGTGTGTGCATGTTCATTTCATGCAAAGCCAATGATGACTTATCATTTTAATTTAATGTGAATTATTCTACAACTGTAGTCTTTCCTACTCGTTCAAGAACTCCTTGCTTTTTGTTTAGCACTCTGTTCCAGCACCCAGTCTTACCTGCCACTGTGAAGTAATTTAGTCTGTTTAGTCACTTTTTTCACAATTCCTGGAGGATTTTTACGAGAAGTAAATAGTGCCAATAAGAGCTCTGTTTTCTTCCTTGAGTTTTCCCCACACTCCTCCAGTGTCTAACCTTGCATCCAACTCAATCAATATTTCGAACTGAGCCTGGGGCTAAACTACAGAAAATACTACATCCAATTTACACACAGAAATAACCACCTTTTCACCAGGTAACATAATCACCAAACAAAAACTCAAATAACATTTCCAATGTAAATTTTTAACAGCAGTGGTGACCCTCTATTTTTGTAAGGAAATAACACCATTACTCGAAGATGTCTAGCACTGTGATATCAAGCGGCAGCACAATTTCCTTTCTTGTTTACTAAAAAGCTAATATTTTGGCTTCTAAGTCACACCTTAGCATATTGCTTGAATGTGTTTGTGTACAGAGAGTTGAAACATATTCCCTTGTTCTGCAGAGTGAATGCAGTCTCTCTATCACTCTCTCTCTCTCTCTCTCTCTCTCTCTCTGAGGACTGTACCTGAGGTGTTCGTTGAGAAGAAAGCCATTTCACGGTGCCAGGTATTCTTAGATCACATGATGCAGAGAGTTGCAGAGACTGAGAACTTTGCCGAGCGGCAGTGCAGTGGGTGAAAATGAATCAGATATGAAAATGTCTGAAGCAATAAATTAAGAAACAGCATGTGGGTGATAGCTTAATCCTGCCTAGTCCAAATAGTGCCTGACACCCATTACTGTTATAGGAGGCGCCACACTGCAATGATGCACAGAGTGAAAATAACCATTCACAAATTACTCCAGGCATTGGACAGATACAGAATGCAATTCCTTTGATGGAATTGTATAGGCAGCTCAGTCCTCTGAGTTGTTACGTGCATTAAAGTAGTTTACTGTTTATGGTTTACGGCAAAACAAAAACAACACAAATCTACAGATATTCTACTACACTTTAATGATTAACCCACTTAAAAAAAAAAATATTACAAAGTTTCCATCCATTATCAATAACCGCTTTATCCTTTTACAGGGTCGCGGTGAGCTGGAGCCTAACCCAGAAGACACAGGGCACAAGCGGGACCACACCCTGGATGGGACACGAGGCCATTGCAGGGCACCACACACTGTGGGCAATTTAGAGTGACCACACCTACCAGTACATGAATATAACTAACCATTACCTAGTTTGGGGACATTGTAGCAGTAATCCTGAACCACCCAATGTTCGTTTAGATAAGGCAGTCCAAGTCTAGTGTTAATCGTTATCTTTGAAACTAGCCATTTGTGTATACATTATTCTGTAAAGCCAATTCTTTATTCTTCCATCTGTTTATTATTGTCTATCGATGAGGCCTGCAACAGGCCTGCTATGAGTTTCTTTCAGCTAAAGTTATTAGTATAAAGACTGCTCTGTTCCAGGATTTGAAAATATTATATTCCCCTATATTAAATACTGAAAATTGGCTAGTTAAGGCTTATGAATTCAGTGGTCAATTATCTCTCTTGGGTACAGAGTTGTTTATTCCATTACAGTACTCTTTTTTTTTTTTTTTTTACCAGAAAGTACCATATTTTATAACATAAAACACACTCTTATAAAAATATTGGGGTAACTTATATGTGGTATAGAGTATATGGGTTAGGTTACAAAAGAGCTGTGCAGTATACTTGGACATTAGTGTTATATGGGGTTTTTGATAGGTTAGTATACAAGATATACATGTTATAAACAAGGAGGTTGCTCAGTCCAGTCTTACACACAGGGTGTTGTTATATACAATGCACATGTTATATTCCAAACATTAGGGTACATGAAGAACATTTACTAGAAGAAAGCCCTCAGCTCTCTTTGAAGATAATATTGTATTAGTAGTAGTCTAGTGGTCTTTCTATATAACCCAAGATATTTTAGCATGATTCTAAAGCATCTCCTAGCCAGCAGATCACCTCTGCTAGTCTTTAGTGTTGGAATCACACAATCACTAAACTGTGCTTTGGGAGCATAGTCTGAAGCACTTGTGTGGATTGCACTGCTGCATAGCATCGTATTTTCCCAGCCTTAAGTTTGTCTTACCATGCAAACAGAAGTAAAATGTATTCCATGGACAGTTACTCACTGTTGTAAATTAACAAAACACTTCATTAAAATACATGCAGTATCATATGATTGCTAAAAAGGAGTACTATGTATACAAAATGATTACAATACAAACTTAATTTTACAACAATAAACACAAAAAAGGTGGTAAAAAAAAACAAAGTTATAACTTGTAATAAAAAAAGTACCCCACCCTCCTTCATTTATAAAACAAATAAAATGAGTTGCAATTCTGGACATACATTTTAATTAACACATACTATTATATAACACTGACCATCAATCTTTAAATTAATCTATAAACCATTAATTAAAAAAAAAAAAAAAAAAAATTTAAATAAAATTGGGTGCAAAAGTACAATGGCCATTCTGTTGTACTACAGGAGATAGCATTATCCTACAGCATGCCTCCTAGACTGCTAGCGTTCCAAATTTCCTCCGCACTTTGTTTACTGTATATGCCGATAGTGTAATATTAAACAAAAACAGTGTGTCCTGTGCCAGAATGATTGATTACTACACCGTGGCAAGGTCACCTCCTAGGAACAGGCTGAGTGCAGTAAGGGCTGTCTGACTCACACAGTTAACACTATATCCGCATTGTATGAATGTCACCAGCAATCCAGTGATTTATTGCTTGGAAGGCTCTGTTCAATTTTTTCTGCCTGACCAAATTGAACATTTTCTAGAAAAAGAAGCAAAAATATTTCAGCACATAGATTACCCTGAGTCCAAGTTCCTCCCTCTAGGTTCCTTATGTCTTTTCAAAGATACTGATCGTCAAAACCTCATATTTTCATTTCCTTCTTTCTTCCCCATTGTTAGATATTTGGCAAAAACGATTATTATTAAACCAATGAGAGAGGTTAGCAGGGGAATACAATGTTTGTAATCAGATTCTGGTAACATCTGTGGGCTAGGGGAGTTGCTACAGTGGTTGTATACCCTTTATTATTTTACCTGGGTCCATATTTACAAACAGATACAAACAAACTGTTTTATATATATATATATATATATATATATATATATATATATATATATATTATATGGTGCAAATATAATTACATATATATATATATATGTGCAAAAATACACCACACAGTCACACAATTTGAATCCTTGCTTGAGGACTGAGGTGTGCTCATATATATATATGTTTACTAAGTTCTTTGTTTTTAACTATGATCCACTAAAATGCATTACTCATGACCTCTGAACACCATACTCTATGACCAATTTCACTCAGCTTCAAACTTCTTTCTGTTCAGACAATATTAGGTAACGGAAGACTGAGCATTAGGAAATCCCAGAGCCAGACACAATAAGAACACTTTAATAACAGTGACAAGTGTGATTTTACTGTGCAGAGCATATTAGCAACACATATTAAAGATAAAACCATCCAAACTCCTGACATTGGGAACCAGACCATTTCAAGTCTTGAATTTTGCTGAGTAGGCAAAGTCCTATTCTTTGCACTGACTTTTAACAAGATGTTTTAATGATCTGTTGCATACAATACACCCCTCAGAGCATAACCAGCTATAGGTGGCATTAATAAACTAGGTAAGTATGGAGCTGGAACATGTTTTATATTCTCATACACCACCTTCAGCATGTTCAGCACCTGCTAAACACCAAACCCAATGATGGCCAAGTCACTCTCTCTCTCTCTCTCTCTCTCTCTCTCTGTCAAGCATTAAACAATGGGAGTTACTGCAATCACTCTAAAGACAGGCACGCTTATTATGTCATTTGTCAAGTTGCTTTGAGGTGTGACCTCACCAGATTTGTGCTTCTGCTTTCTTCTGTTTACCTGTAAAGGCCTGTGTTTTGACAGATTGCAAGCAATTCCTTGTGTAAAGGGACTGTTAAACTTATTTTTATAAGTGCTGGCTGGGGTGTTTGAGATTTCAAATTAATGTGGTGCACTAAGTATTCCATTTTTTCCTAGAGAAAACAAAAAACACCTTCTAAATGATTTTTTATCCCTTGGTTAATATTAGTAATTCAGAAATATGTTTGATCTTCTGATTATTTTTTTAGAAGTAAATTAGCTGATAAGATTTCAAATAAAAGCAACATTTTGAAATACTGGTATGCTTGATGGTACCCCATCATATGATGTGAAACTAGGGATCTTTAAACTAATTGTAAAGAAAGAAAGAGTGGCTTCTTCTACAGAAATAATCATCTCCATGACTAATACTGTAGTCAGTTTTGGTTATCAGGGTTAGAAAGGATAACATTATTCAGATTTTAAATGTGAGATAAAATTATTCATTGAATATTAGACCACTAGACCTCCAACTGTTTTCTCACAAATGACTGAACTATCACAGGGGTTACAGAATTTAACATGTAAATTGTAGAAGAACCGATCATTCCTCTTGTAAATTCTAAACGACTGTCATTAAAGTCAGATGTGTGTCTAAAATTTCAACCCTGTGTAATATTAATGCAGTGAAAATGGCCAAAATTAAATGAAAACAAGGTTAAGATTAACTTCAATATATCGATTTTATCGTTGGAGATAATTAATCACAAATCATAAAAAGAACATTTTTTAAAAAGGAACAGTAGTGTTTTTTTTTTAGATATGCACATCCCATAACTGCTCATGGCCTCTTGATAGTCAGACCACGCTATCGGTCTAATTCTGCAGAAAAATCCAACCATGAAAGTTAGGATAGGTATCACAAAGAGATTACAGAATAAGGGCAGATTTAAATTTTGGTTTGTGATAAATTTAGCAGTTTTTAAAATATAATTACTTACATTAACCAATCTGGTCAAATTCATTCAGGAACCAAGTTCCTGGTGGTGCAGCAAATTTACATTTTATCAGGGGTGCTATTTTATTTCAACACGAAGCATACATTTTCGGTGAATGCCCTTTATTTCCGATGTGCTGTGCAAATACAACTGTCTGAATTCTCATATTCCTCTGAATTTCATTTCAAAGGGTGTCCTCAGTAACAGAAGATATTCCTTTTAACCTTTTCTTTGACAAGATTTCTCCCAGCAGTCAATATAATGACATCCTTAAAAAATGCTAACTAAATCCAAAATAATGACAAGTAGTTTTTGAAACAAGTGAACATGCAGATTGCTGTGGTTTCCATACTAATTTATACTGTGTTTGGGAGAAAATAGAAGCAGGTACCAGCACTTCATATTTATCACCATATGATTACTGATAATTACCAAGGGTGAAGCGGCAGTGAGAACATGTTAAGAATTCGCACTGCTTTAAAGATATGCTAATGTATTTGCCTGTATCCCTAAGCCTGGCCATTAAAGGGAAATATGGTGTATACTGTCAATCATGTTTGTCAACTAATGATATTTAAATTTTGTGAATAGCAAGTGGTCAATAGATATCAACAATTAAAAAAAAAAAAAAAAGATGATGTGCATATTGACTCAATGAAGCCTTGTAAATGAGGCCCCTGTAGAGTAATGTTAGACCTTATCAGGTTTCTCCATGTAAATATTTCAAAGCCATTTCATTTTATTTCAGTCAAAAGCATTTACTGGTCTGAAAGCAAAATACAAAATGTTAATATTGATAAATATTTGATTTGATAAAAATTTTTAGCCTCATACTGAAACAGGCTGATATAATTGTTAATAGATCAATAGCATTTAAGCATGGCAGAAAGGATACGGTGCTTTAAAGATGACACATTTAAATTGTAAATGGGGCTTTGAGCCATCAAAATTGACCTAAAACATACAATTGAAACTCATAAAATGAATCAAGTAGAACCACATTTACCAGTAATCTCTTTCTATGCTACATTTAGAAAAGCATAAGATGTGATTCAATTAAACTACAATCTTTAAATATTCAAGTTTTGCAATACATATCATTGGCACTCATTCAAAAATATAACTGCTGAATATCCACTACTAGGACAATTAAAAATGCATAATATGACTTGTTCTACCAATGAAAACTCTGACAAGGATTCATAAATTACTTGTTTTTTTTTAACATTTGATAATAAGTGATTAGGTTATGGCTAGATCCATATAGCATATTTAAATGGATGCTGAATTAAAATAAATAATATGTTTAATGCCCTACATTATAAAGAATAAGGAATATGCAGCTGCTCAGCATGCACTGGTCTGACAAGGGTAAGACATGGAAGTAAATGATTTCCATCATGAAAAATGTCTTCAAACACCACTAGAACAGTGCTTTCTGATGTCTGGCAGGTCATCAGTCAATTCATCTCAATGTCTTTACGAAAATGTATGGATGCTGTAAAAAACACTGGCTGCAATCTCACAAAGTCCTGACGTACAATATACACTTTGGAATTACAGTAATGTTTGCAATTAGCTATTACAGTAATGTCTATCATTTTTAACTGACCAACAACATTATTTGGAATTGTTACCTAGCATAAGACACATATGATTTAGCCATAAAGAACACAAAGCAATGTAGTGATATGCTTTGCTCCATGCTCTATCCCGCAATTAATCTTTCAAAAGCATGAAAAGGTATTTAAAACTACTTTGACATATTTCATCTAAAAAAACAGCATACTGTTTGGTGAAAGCACAGGAAATATTTCCACCAGTTCTGTAATCTTTTTGGCAGTATATTCATGAAAGGTCTATCAAAAGTGAATATATCGTTCTCCACCTCTACACGCAATAAGACTCAGTGGGTTCAAAGTTAACCAGCAGCCTAAGGCTAAGTATGTATGTAAGCTCAACAGGTACAAAATGGTTCTTTGTTTTTTCCACACTGCACACCACTTTCTTTAAAAAAAAAATAAATAAAGGCAGTATACTAGGAATCTGTTAATAGAAATTTAATTCACCTTGTTCTCCAGTACTGTATAATGCAAGAGGAGCAGTTTAATGGCAGACTGGCCTAAGTGACCCTAAAACCCAACTCCATATATTTTCCTGTGTATGAAATTGACAGGGTACATTATATAATGAGGCCAGTTTTGGGAGGAGAGCGAGGTAGCGGCAGTTGTTTAGGGTCATAAGCAAAGCCACTCTAAATTAAAAGGAACATATAACCAGGGGGGAATTTACTAGAAAGAAAGAAAGAAAGAAAGAAAGAAAGAAAGAAAGAAAGAAAGAAAGAAAGAAAGAAAGAAAGAATACATGAATTTTAAATAGACTCATGGCGGACAAATGTTTCTGTGATTCTATTTAAAAGAAGTTATCCAAGAATGAATGATAAAATAACATTACGTGGAATCATGTTGCACTGCATTTCAGGAATGATAAATAACTGTATCGGTCATGTTTATGTATAATGAATTACAAGACGTCTTCCTTTACCTAGGTAACATTTTACAGAGGTTGTGTTGTACACCCAGCTACCTATTATGTCTTCATACTGGCATTTACCTGGACATAATGATGCATAGCAAAGCCGCTCCACTCGCATAATTCATAACGAAGAAGTGTGTCTACAAATATAAAATATTCATTATCGGAGTAACTTGTCCAATAATTAAGCCTTACAAATAGTATTCTCAGAACAAGTTTTAAGCAGCTGTCTATATTAATCCCTGGGGAATTGAAATACCCTTATTATATTTAACTCATTAAGGGCTGCCTGAGGATTAACTTTTCTAAATACAACACTGTGGCAAAGCGCCCGCCCCTGTGTATATTTTGTGTTTTATGTTGTGTGTTAATGTTGGTGTATAGTCATTGGTACACCGGATATAAATTGGTCTGTGTAACACAAGTGTTTAAAATGTATATTTGTATTTAGGCACGAAGATTGCACAACACTTCAAGTGCAAGTAAAAAGTAATAATATGTGAGCACGGGGAATTGTACTTTATTAATTCACATTCAGTTGTACCGCGACTCCAATTGAATGATTGATTAGCAATTGAGTCTCGGTACAGCTGCATAAAAGCTTCGTGTTTTCACCGACTTGGGGTTGTGTGTTTGGTGAGTGGAGAACGGGATTGGAGACGGAGGTAATAATAAAATAATATTGTAAAGTAAATCATAAATTCAGCTCACCGTGTTTGTCAGTGTCAGTCCGTTTTGTTTGTCTGTTTATTTTGGCTACCAGTGCCATGTCCTGTGTTTTTGTATACAACTGTATATTTTCTGACTGTCTGTTCATTTATTAAATGCTGAGCGAGACCATTCGCTCAGCTCCACCAAACTCCACCTCTCTGTTGTTTATTTCCTGTTTCTGGTCTGACGTCCCCCACTCTGGCCGTCTTTGTGATAAACACATTTTTTTTCACAATTTTCTTCTTTTCTTTTTTTTTTTTTAGAATGTGGTTATCAAAGAAACTGTCAAGGAAGCTAGATGACACTATGTGGAATTAATCTCAATGTGAATGTCCTGCTGTGACTAAAAGGTAATGTAAGTAGAATATGATATTATTATAATGTACACAAATGTGAAGGGCCGACAGTATGACTGTAAATTAAATTCAATGGGTAACGCTACTAAGAAGTCGCTTCCATCCTGAAAACATTAATCCACAAGTAACACAAACTGTATTTCTTCATTATCCCTAATTATAATAAAGAACATGGCATCTATTCTTTAGGGTTAGGCTTTAGGTCATGATGACCATGTAGCGTGCGACAAAAAAAAAAAAAAAAAAAAAAAACTAAATGTATTACAACTTCTTTTGTTTGTGGTTCAAGACACAGTGGTCTGAGATTTAGGAGATTTTAGAGTTTAGGTCAAGTGGTCATGTGGCATACCCAATACAACCCCCCCCCCCCACCGCCATTTAATGCCACTGTGGTTATGGTAGTTATGTTAATTTGAATTGTATGTATTATTAATTGCTGAATAATATTCTTTTTTTAGTATGTTCTATTCAACTTTAAAACTTTGAGCAGAAATACATATTTTGAGGGAAAGGTTCACTTAAAAATCGTTTTACAGTTTACGTTTGAAATTTTCACATTCTCCCTCAGCAATTAGCATCAAGAAAATGTAAAACAATGTGACCTTCTTAAAAAAAGAAAAAAAAAGTGCCTATATTTGTGTGTGGCATATTTAATATTAATGTTTTCAACTGGACGCAAAACTTACTGTCAAATGGCTTTATCGAACACATTGATTTTATAAAGAACAAATGGGAAATGGGGACAAAATCTAAACTGTAGACTTTTATGCGTGATAGTCAAAAAGCTCTGTGGCTAGAAGTTTTTATTATAGTTGTCTGAGCTGCAAGAAGAGGCTGACAGGCAGCAGTACATAAGAATAAAAATGTCCACAATTGAAACAGTTTTTTGCTCTCAATAAATCATCTGTCACTTCATCATGGTCTTATAGATAACGAGCAATAAAGTTTCAACACTCAAGGAATGAAGAGGTAGGAAAAGAAAAAAAAAAAACCTCACAAGTAAAGCCATCGAAACAAGCTGCTTCCTTTGCTGAGTTCCATAAAACCACTGCCATTCAAGGTCTTGACAGCAACCATTTTCCAATTTGTTAAATAAACAGTGTAATGAACTAAAACCTCTTGGACATAATCAAATTAACTCTACTCGTCAGTGAAGATTTTGAAAACAGAGTGATTGTATTAAGTCCAACACCAGGAAGGCTCCAAGCCCCATCAATAGAAACACTAATGAATAGCTAATATGGACACATTGTCATTTACACTCTACAGCTGCCTGAATGAAATAAGGAAACATGTAAAGACCACAGCCCCCCCCCCCCTCTTCCTGCTCTCCCTCCCAAAAATCCTTGAGAATAGTTCTGCTATTTTTTTTTTTTTTTTTTTTGCTGTACTTTTGTTATCCGTGTAAAGTACTTACCACTTTAATAAATTAATTCCGATAAACATGTATTTGTATGCAGTTATTGTAGCAGATCATTACAAAATGGTTTTACCAAAGAGTAATTTCAATTAATTTAGACAGTGGCAAATCTAAATGCAGCCATTGTTTCGATACCAAACCTCTAACCATAAGGGAAGGCCTTTTTAGTATATTTCTTCCTGTAACAGCATGTAAAACACCAGAGATGGTCCGTGTTAATGATTTAAATGACTGCAGCATTTAGATCTGCCACCATTTACAGCAGATCAATTGAATAGACCCCTAAAGTATATCTCTTCAGTCAGGAAAGCCTTCAGTAACTTAAGTTCTCCAGATGACACTGCTTCTGCACAATTTTTGAAACTATCTAATGTAATGGCTTGCTGACATTGGAAATATAGAATGGGCCACTGTTTGGAAATAGTCACTATAGGGGCAATGTGGCCTGGGATCCTTGTGGTTACATATTATTTGTAATCAAATTTATATGAATAACATATATGCTGCCTCATCATAAACCCAGTGCTACCCTAACTGAAAGGTGATTTTGCCAATGTTCCACCACACTCAATCATTCCTTCATTTTAATGACTTTATTTTATGATTTTGTTGATGAAATACTACTTTACCCAGTGTTCAAAATTCCTTTCAGGCTGCAGGCACTGGCTAGTTGACATGGCAAGTCATATTTTACAGCTATATGTTTTAACTTGCACTACTCGGTCCGGCTTGAATGAGACAGTGGCTAAGATGGTTTTTCAAAGTGAAAATATATTTTCATATTTATTTATTGATTCAGCTAATGTATCTGTTTTTCAATTCTCATGCTTATGTTCCAATCTCTGTAAAATGATTCACGGTCAAATAATGTGTTATTGCAAGGGCAGATGAGATATCAGAGTGCAGTAAAAAGGTTATAGTGTAGTGATTGTTACTGCCTCTGCTGTTTGCAGTGATAGATTCCCTGTTATACTCACTGGTAATTAATGTTTATTTAAACTAGGAGGAAGAAATATAGATTTAACTTGTCTCACCATTATGAGAGAGTTGGGATTAACAGAACCACTGAAGCATGTCAACATGTCTAATTTTTACTTAATTTTTATAAAAACAAAAAAGTGAACAACCACTCCAGACATTCCTCTCCTAAGGAAAGAAAGGAAAGGACCAGATAGTTGAGAACTGAGTTACCCTATTCAAGCACTACAATACCCACCCCTTTCCCAAACCCTGCTCTAACAGTCTCTCTCTTTAAGCAGTCCTTCCATATGGCATTTCAGTGCTGGAAATAATAAATTACATGCCAATAAGTGCCAATCATTTCAATGCTCTTTCGTGACAGCAACCTGCATCCACTGGGAACTTGGGATGGACCAACCGAACTGATACAATTTCAAATGGCCACATAATCGGCCTTTAAAAGAAACAGCTTCCTGGGTCATACAGTCCAGGTCAAAGATGGTAAAGGTGAGTGACACCTCATTGCAAAACCATGTCCTTTTAAACAGTCAAAATTCTTTTGTAATTTGTAACAGAAAATTCAGTAGCCACACAGAAACCCCAAGCATCGCTTCATTTTATTTTAATGTTATCTGGCTTGGATATGCCATAGGATAAATATCACTAATGGTTTATAATGACCTTCAATATGTTTTCGAGGAATATAAAGAGTTAAGCCAAAAACCTACTGGCAAGCAGGCAAGCTTAGCGTTAGTGGTGCCAATAATAATGAACAGAGTGTAAAACACACGGATGCAGCTTCAGTTCCTCTGAGTGCTATGCTGGCAACCAAATAGCCCCCCCCACCCATATAAGCAAAAAGGTCTACCACTCATCATGCAGGATGGTTCTCCGAAGTGGGTACTGAGGGGAGCCTGTTTAAAACACATACCCTGTGCGTTTGGAAAGACCTCACTTGTCTACTTTGAAATTCTGTATTGGCAGCCCACCCCACTTCCTACCAAAAGGGTTTTTTTTAATCAGAAAATGACACATTTCAAAGTAAACTGCATTGAAACTGTAAGTGCTGCCCTGACTCCTGTTGGATAATGCTTACCAATTGACATCAAAGAAAAATGGGGCATTTCATGTACAGTAAATAACTATTTTCCTAAAGGAAATTCAAATCCACAAGAGTCAGCATACACTAATGAGGCATGACAATCGAGGAAACCAAAAAAAAAAAAATAATACCACAAACGATGGTATACGCCATCTGCTACCAGTAAAAAATTGGCCAAACAACTATTTGTTTTTCCTTGTCAGAAATAATGTAGCTTGAAAATCTTCAACAGGCATTGCAGGGGCCAGACAATTTGTTACTTCTAATGGCCTAATTGTTCTCATGGCAGAAATAAAAAATTAGGGCACTTATGTCATTTACCTAAATTCCTAATTAATTCAACAGTATTAGTAGAAGCCAAGCAGGCACAAGCATACAGAGAGAGAGAGAGAGAGAGAGAGAGAGAGAGAGAGAGAGAGAGAGAGAGAGAGAGAGAGAGAGAGAGAGATTGAAAAATGCCTTAGTGTACCTTCCCACAATTTGTCTTTGTTGCTTCTCCACTGTCTATTTTTCCTAAACAGCAGGTGCTCTAATCACTGTAAGTGCTGTATTTTAAGACAGGAAAAAAGATCATATATATCACTGGTCTAGATCCTGAGGAAACATGACTTCTGCCACCCTATCTGATACAACAAAGAACACTCAAAAGCACCTCTGGTCAAACAGGACATCTGTTTAAAAAAGACGCTGACGACAAAACACCTTTAAACAAAACTGTGCCGGAAACAATCACTCTGCATTTGTCTTTGTTATGCAATATAATTATGGTTTGTATATAGGGGTGGACTTATTATTATCTTTGATACTCAACCTGTATAGCTGAGACTGCATATCATGTGATGTGTGTATATGTTCATCCGTAATATAAGGGTTATAGCCCATAGGGCATTAATTAATGTTTGCTGTCCAATTCTTATGCTGACTATGCTTTGAGAATTGGGTATTAAACCAATACCTGGTTAATAAGATTAAGTAAATGCGAATGGTTTCATCTAATTATGTTAGTTGTGTATTTACCCCTCTGGACTACCTGGCATGTAAATGAGTGTGACGCTGCTGTGACTGCTTCTTTATATGGTACCCCATTGATCTGTCTGGTTCTCAGTATGATGTATGTATTTCAGTTTATAATTTAAGCGTACCTCTCCTAAAGTACTAGTATTTGCTATAACCAACTGCTGATCTCCATTTTCTAAGAATGTGTAACTAAAACAAAAGATGGATAAGAGCCATGTAAACTTTCTAAGCAGCAAATTACTAAATGACCCTTAAGTGAGTATGATAGTGGCCATTACATGTATTAAGGTTACAGAAAACACCCAAAATCTAGTGGTCAAGTGGTATGAAAACCATTGCAGTGTTCAATCCATATGCATTTAGTTTACAGATAATTTGGCAGATTTTGAAAGTGGTAACATTTTATAATTTAGGCAGTGTTTGGAGTGTTTGAAAAGGATCGCTACATCCAGATAGTTATTTTGTTTCATGTGGAGGTGCAGGGACAAAAAAGATCAATGAATTTATAAAGATCAACCCGCACTCTCCACTAAAAAAACAATGAATTGATAAAGATCGACCCGCACTCTCCACTCAATGAATTGATAAAGATCAACCCGCACTCTCCACTAAAAAAACAATGAATTGATAAAGATCGACCCGCACTCTCCACTAAAAAAAACAATGAATTGATAAAGAACGACCCGCACTCTCCACTAAAAAAAAAATGAATTGATAAAGATCGACCCGCACTCTCCACTAAAAAAAATAATGAATTGATAAAGATCGACCCGCACTCTCCACTGAAAAAAAATGAATTGATAAAGATCGACCCGCACTCTCCAATAAAAAAAATAATGAATTGATAAAGATCGACCCGACCCGACCCGCACTCTCCACTAAAAAAAATAATGAATTGATAAAGATCGACCCACACTCTCCACTAAAAAAAACAATGAATTGATAAAGATCGACCCGCACTCTCCACTAAAAAAAACAATGAATTGATAAAGAACGACCCGCACTCTCCACTAAAAAAAACAATGAATTGATAAAGATCGACCCGACCCGCACTCTCCACTAAAAAAAACAATGAATTGATAAAGAACGACCCGCACTCTCCACTAAAAAAAACAATGAATTGATAAAGAACGACCCGCACTCTCCACTAAAAAAACAATGAATTGATAAAGATCGACCCGCACTCTCCACTAAAAAAAACAATGAATTGATAAAGAACGACCCGCACTCTCCACTAAAAAAAACAATGAATTGATAAAGAACGACCCGCACTCTCCACTAAAAAAAACAATGAATTGATAAAGAACGACCCGCACTCTCCACTAAAAAAAACAATGAATTGATAAAGATCGACCCGCACTCTCCACTAAAAAAAACAATGAATTGATAAAGAACGACCCGACCTCCAAAACAATGAATTGATAAAGAACGACCCCACTAAAAAAAACAATGAATTGATAAAGATCGACCCGCACTCTCCACTAAAAAAAACAATGAATTGATAAAGATCGACCCGCACTCTCCACTAAAAAAAATAATGAATTGATAAAGATCGACCCGCACTCTCCAATGAAAAAAATAATGAATTGATAAAGATCGACCCGCACTCTCGACCCGCACTCTCCAATAAAAAAAACAATGAATTGATAAAGATCGACCCGACCCGACCCGCACTCTCCACTAAAAAAAACAATGAATTGATAAAGATCGACCCGCACTCTCCACTAAAAAAAATAATGAATTGATAAAGATCGACCCGCACTCTCCAATGAAAAAAATAATGAATTGATAAAGATCGACCCGCACTCTCCACTAAAAAAAACAATGAATTGATAAAGATCGACCCGCACTCTCCACTAAAAAAAACAATGAATTGATAAAGAACGACCCGCACTCTCCACTAAAAAAAACAATGAATTGATAAAGAACGACCCGCACTCTCCACTAAAAAAAACAATGAATTGATAAAGATCGACCCGCACTCTCCAATGAAAAAAATAATGAATTGATAAAGATCGACCCGCACTCTCCACTAAAAAAAATAATGAATTGATAAAGATCGACCCGCACTCTCCACTAAAAAAAACAATGAATTGATAAAGAACGACCCGCACTCTCCACTGAAAAAAATAATGAATTGATAAAGATCGACCCGCACTCTCCAATGAAAAAAACAATGAATTGATAAAGATCGACCCGCACTCTCCAATGAAAAAAATAATGAATTGATAAAGATCGACCCGCACTCACTAATGAATTGATAAAGATCGACCCGCACTCTCCAATAAAAAAAACAATGAATTGATAAAGATCGACCCGCACTCTCCACTAAAAAAAACAATGAATTGATAAAGAACGACCCGCACTCTCCACTAAAAAAAACAATGAATTGATAAAGAACGACCCGCACTCTCCACTAAAAAAAACAATGAATTGATAAAGATCGACCCGCACTCTCCACTAAAAAAAACAATGAATTGATAAAGATCGACCCGCACTCTCCAATAAAAAAACAATGAATTGATAAAGAACGACCCGCACTCTCCAATGAAAAACAATGAATTGATAAAGAACGACCCGCACTCTCCACTAAAAAAAACAATGAATTGATAAAGAACGACCCGCACTCTCCACTAAAAAAACAATGAATTGATAAAGATCGACCCGCACTCTCCACTGAAAAAAACAATGAATTGATAAAGATCGACCCGCACTCTCCAATGAAAAAAACAATGAATTGATAAAGATCGACCCGCACTCTCCAATGAAAAAAACAATGAATTGATAAAGATCGACCCGCACTCTCCAATGAAAAAAACAATGAATTGATAAAGATCGACCCGCACTCTCCACTCTCCACTAAAAAAACAATGAATTGATAAAGATCGACCCGCACTCTCCAATGAAAAACAATGAATTGATAAAGAACGACCCGCACTCTCCACTAAAAAAACAATGAATTGATAAAGATCGACCCGCACTCTCCACTAAAAAAACAATGAATTGATAAAGAACGACCCGCACTCTCCACTAAAAAAAACAATGAATTGATAAAGAACGACCCGCACTCTCCACTAAAAAAAACAATGAATTGATAAAGATCGACCCACACTCTCCATTAAAAAACAATGAATTGATAAAGATCGACCCACACTCTCCACTAAAAAAAACAATGAATTGATAAAGATCGACCCACAGTCTCCATTAAAAAACAATGAATTGATAAAGATCGACCCACAGTCTCCATTAAAAAACAATGAATTGATAAAGATCGACCCACAGTCTCCATTAAAAAACAATCCTAAGCACTTAAAAGTACAATTAATATTCCTTTATTGTTTCATTTTTGATTAAAAAAAATTATATTTTTTATCCACCCCGATTTGGAACAGAGCTGCAGACGTGTTTCTGCAAACTGCCTCCCTCAGTATAAGAAATCTCAGATCACAGCATCACGTATATGGTTTCCATTTAATTAACAATTAAGGAACCAACAGGGATGGTTGATCTCCTTTATCATAATCCGCATCGCAAAGAAACACTGGTTGTTGGATATGCAATACTTTAATTCATAACAAAAAAGGGTTATTTTTGTGTTAAATTGTATTATAAAAATGATTGCCAAATAAGGTAAAAAGGGCGCTAAATGTACTTGATGCTGATTGGTTAAGCATGTATATAGCTAGAGGACACTGCAGATTTATGAGAAGTCCACCAGGGGGAGCAGAGTCACGGGAGGTTGTAACGCTGTGTCGTTGAATAAATGTTGTTGCTTCTTTTATTTACATAACCGTCTGTGGTTTTGTTTCAGGGATAATATAAGCAATCAGCTTATTAAACAATCCTTTCCCAGACGTATTAACTGTTACACATCTACACAATGCAGAGATACAACACTGGTCAATTTAAATTGTAGAGTTGACTATAAGGGAAAAGACACAAGATGTGGGAGGCAACTGGGTAATGGAGCTTATCCACCTGGTTATTGGTCAGTTGGCGGGCATGTTTATAAAGAACCATCCTGAATAGTTGCAGGGGCGGTTTCTCGTGTGTTATTTCTGACAAATTCAAAACAACACAATTGTGATCTACATCTACATATGACGATAGATTCTATAAATCCTAAAGGCCACAATTATTTGACAGCATTTCAGTCAAGTTTTAAAACAATATAAAGACTTTTCTCTTTCCAACACCAAGCACGTTGACAGCAATAGATGTATTTCAAACTGCAGTGGAACAGTATCTTCCTACTTGGGAGCTCTTTGTGGCAAATAGCCCACAATATGAAAATGTATTTAATGCAATTAATAATTTAAGAAGTGAGAGCATGTGCTGTTGGAGAGTTAACTGCTTGTCAGAGTGATAGATGCATGCTTTACCACCAATACATTTCATCTGAAGAGCAGAGGGATTTTACAAACTTGTGCTGACCTTGAGTAGCAGTACTGAATTAACACTTAATTACACTGGAAATACTATTACTGTTAATGTTGAATAAGGGGTCAGGTGCCTCCTTGGATATACCTTCTCCATTTAGGCCTTTGTAAAGGCAATAACACTTCACCAACTCTGACTCACCACAGGAGAGCCAGGCGGTGTCCGAGTTTTTCACATTTACTTTCATTGCACCACACTGCAGCCCATCTCCATCCTCCTGAAGTTCTGGTTGTATTTTTCCACCACCCTGTTTATTCTCGTTCACCCTGTTCATGACTCCACCAAGGCAAGAGACCACCTGGTGAATCTGCTCCTGGGTCTTGGTAACCAAGACCAGGAAGCACAATATTGTCAGGGAGGGATCAGTACTCTGATCCGGTCCCGGGTTGTTTTAAAGAGTCCACTGGCGATATCATTGACCAGTGGGCTCTAATTGGAAGGCACCATTCTCTTTAGTTAATTTTTACAAATAAATAATTTACAAGCATTTTCAACATTTTTTTTTTTTTTAAATTTAAAATGAGTTACATAGAAATAATAATAATAATTATCATTAATTAATTAATATTTCATCAAGTCCTGGTTTATATAACTGCAAATGCATGTGGTATCTTGTATATTCATGATTATTAGTGTTATATTATACTTGGTACCTTGGGGGGACTCCTAGTGCATTGTCTCCCAAAATTTTGAACTGGCGACCAAAATTAACACAGGAATAAGAAACCCACGGCCCAAAAGTATTTACTGTTCAGTATTTGAACTGTAATACTTGTTAACCAATCAAAAAGCTACATTTCAATTATTTGTAACTACACTACACTATATAAGCATTCAAGCTTTGATAGTTTTACAGCTTGCTAAAATGTTTGCTTTTATCAAATTAATCATTAGCAAAAAAAATGGGGGGGGGGGGGGGGGGGCACTTTTCCGAACATTCTTTCACATGGCAGCCAGCTCAGGTTTTTGAGTTAAGGGTCCATGGGACTGCAGTCTGCATTTGCAGGAGAGCCTCCATGGAGACTATGTGGGTGCATTGAGATAATGGGTGGTGGAAAGGGAATGCATGAATGTGAGGGAGGAGCTGGGTGAAGAGTGAGTTTTGGAGCTGTGGGAGAGAACCAGTTGTTTTTTTGAATTACCAAGTCAGAGACGCAGAGACTTAGCTGTGTGTGTGTTACCTGCCTGTTTACTGACCCCTTTTATGTATCCTGTATGCATTATTGTTTATTGCACTGCTCGTTCTTGTAAAATAAACTTTGCATTTTGCAATATGCATTGTAACCAGGAAGGATACATTCATCTCCTTCTCTGAGACAGTGACTGACTTTTTAAGAACGTCTTGCTGTTTAGCTAATTGATCAGCTCTCCTGGAAAAAGTTGTGTCGTTTCCCAACACAATCATGATGCTGTGTCTCAAGATGCCAATGGCTTAATGCTTTTGGTGAGCCAGTACTTCACAACAAATGACACATAAGGACTTGGATCATCCTTGCCAGCAAAGTAAGAAAAAGCGAAGATGGTTATAGTGAGTTGTTTTTTTGTTTGTTTGTTTCTTTGAGCTGCAAGTAGGATCAAACATGTTTTGCATTCATTTTAACTGTTTTCAAAATCACAAGTAACCGCACATGAAATGTCCTGTTATACTATATTTTTTTGGTTCGTATTTAAAGCAGAACTGATGATAAAACAGCCATGACCGGCATATGTTTTAGATTGTTCAGCAACCCATCAGAAACCTTGCAGCGACCCATATTTGTAAATGTTGTCCTAGGGTATTTGGCCATTGTCATTCCTAGAATAAAAGCAGTAATCAATATATTAGAAGTATACACTACATACAGGTCAAAGGTGCACTTGTTTTAATATCAGCAGAGTTTTTGTCACTAGTTCAGAATCCACACTGTAGCCTTATGGTGCACAATGCTGATTTTCTTAAAGTTTTTGTTTTATTATTTTTTTTTTTTTATGGTTCTCAAAACTCAAACACAGGCTGTGATTTATCAAACTGTTTGAGTTTTTGGTTTGCAAACAATTTTAAAGCTGGCTCTACTCTCAATGCAAATTACTTGGCTTGACTTTTAGAATATAATTCTCATTTACAAGTGCTACCTGAAGTATTGAAAGCCCATGGTGTACCTACTAAAGGGAAAAGAAAGCTCCTTTATATTAATAAACATTTATTTATAACCCCAGGAAAGAAGGAAGTGTACCTAATTCATACGTAAAAAACATTGCTATGCATCAAGTCATAACAAAACCCTATACAAAAAGTAAATGTAAGTCTTTGCAACATATGCTACAAATAGCTGCTGAATACAAATACTAACAATAGATGAGTCTTTAATAGACTGTGATTATATATTTTATTTAGTTATAATAATCATGTTTTAAAACCTTAGATCACTCTAAATTAAATACAAATCCAAAAATGTATGCTGCCATGTGTTATGTTACGAAAGGTTACAGGACGAAAAACAAGAATACAAAATGAGGTGTCCTATATACAATGGGGGGGGGGGGTCACCCCACAGTATTTTTCGAAGACCTGACTTGTTCCTAAAATGTGTTTATTCTTTAGCATGTGATTTACCTGTAACATTTTAAATACAATGTACCATACTGGAAACTTTTGACATCTCTAGTTCTCCGCTGGGCAGTCAATGTCTTACACCTGTATTTTATATTATTCCCAGCCACCTACTGGATAACAAACAAATGACATGTGTATTCTTTTAGTTACAGCTCATCATGTCTATTACAAAGTGAACAAGAATAGTCTGGATCAGTACCTACTCGTAGTGTCCTAGACAGCTTACAGGATCTGAAAACACCCCCCCCCCTCCCTGACTGACCCCCCCCCCCCCCCCCCCCCCCCCCCCCCCCCACTGTGCATGACCCGTTTCTCCACAGCTGGGAATTGAACTTCAGCCTTTAGAAACTTAGGGTCAACAATTTAGTGAACTAGTGTTGTTGACTTGTGAAAAATACTTTTTTTCTACGTTGAAATATTTACACTATAGCTAGACACCACTAATGTTACTTCATCAAGGCAGGAGAAACAAATATAATTGTATCTTGTGTGATCTAATCCAGAAATAACATTGATATTAACCATGCTAGTAATGAAAAAAAAAACTTCATCTGCTGTATGACCCTGAACAGGATTTGATTTTAACTTCTAAAAACATCATGAGACAAAGCTACATGACTGCACTAAAATTCATCTAAAATGGAATCTGCAAAATTGCACATTGTCGGAGATAGCAAAGTTAAACAAAGATGAGAGAAAAAAAGTTCAGAAAGTTCAGAGGTTCAGAAAATACGATTATGTTCAATTAATATCACATCAGACATTTCAGTATGACCTGTCTTAGGGAAAAAAGCAGTTCAAGGCTCCATTATTCACAATTTGTAATGTTAATAATCTTACACCCAGGTTAACAAAAGGCCTCTTGTTCACTGTCTGATAGAATTCTGCTCTGCACTGTTCTTAGTTATGAAGCTGTGCAATGAACAGAAATTAATGTAATCTGCGAAACACTGCATTTAAACAACATCAGCCTACTTTATGACTGCATTTCAGAAATAAGATTCGGTCAAGTACAAACAAGAATTACAGTACACCATAAGTTATTTTAATATGCTGTACTGGTGCACACTTCCAATGAAATCCCAAGGCTATTATAAGGTTCTGTGTTTGTATGAAAACATTAAGTTGAAAACATCAAGTTGTTTCGAGTGACTTCATACTCTAAATTATGTATGACTCTTACTTTACAGCTATAAGGTACTAAAAATTACTCGAAAATACCAAAAGTAAAGCTATTATTTACTTCCTTTGGTAGATAATTACATTTATTTATAGGGTCCACGTTTACTAGTATTTTGATTACACACAAATTAAAAAGTGTACTAGTAGCAACCTGGCACTGCATTCATATGAATGATGAATCACATGTATCTCCAATTTTATTGTGAAAAAAGATTAACCCTTTACCAAAGTCTGGCAAAGATATTACAGTACAGCCTATTGATACAAAAATAAGATAAATACAATACATATTTTACAAACATATACTACATAATCCAAACAGAAACAAGAATATTATACCAGCAAATAAACAGATATTTGAATATGAAATGCTTTGTTTTGTAATCAATGATGTGAGGCTGAGGAGTTTATTTGAACTTGTGGGAATCGGTGGTACAATGCATTTCCGTCAACCGTTTCACTGTTAGTGCACAGCGGACAAAGCAGGCTGTTAAGAAACTAAGTGCGGCGCATTTTGTTAAGGGAGGGTTTTTGAATTAAAAATAACTGGAATAAAATAAATCCATTTGGGGAATCCTAGAGGACAACTTGGCAATGCTCATCTAAATGTAAATTTGCTGAGAGTGGGCTAAAATTGCAATGATCATTTATAAACTTTTACAAGAGGTATGCAAACTCGGGAAACCAGAGAATTCAGAACTCTCAGAAGCCTAATTTTGCATTGCAAAAAAAAAATAAAAAAGACACCCACTAACAAAGCTGGATAAAAGTTGAAGCACTGAAGTATTCATTGTGAAGGATTTAAACACTAGGCCTACAGTTGGAAATGTTTTCCATAAACGTGGCAATAGTATATCATATACAGTACACTTTTCTGAGTTGATTTGTTTTCCTTATTGTACTATTCTATGATGTGGTATATTATGATACATAAGAAGTAATTATAGTCTGCACATAGGATAGGAGTGTCTTCTCCAACTTAAATACTGGGCTTTCATTTTTATAACTACCATAGGAACAGTTTAGGCAGTGTTGGAAGAGGAGAGAATGTCATTTTAAAGTGGCACTAAGTGATTGTTTAGGTTACTTTAATAATCCTTCTTTTATTGCACTCTATTACATGGAAATTTATACATTCTTCTGTAAAAATTCAACTAGGATGTGAGCACTGCATTATATATGAAGAGACCAGACATTGAGAAAAAGCACTTCAGAAGGAAGACAACATGCATTTTTACAACGGGCAACACACATTTAGACATGTCATATGTATCTTCATTTTAAAAGTAGACCATCTCACCACGTACCATAGTTTACATGTGGAATTTATAGAAAATATGTTAAATATGATGTAATGAAAAAATAAGAAAAATATAAACAAAACTAAATAATTGCTACAATCAAAATAAATTGCTTTTTGAAGCCGCCATGAAAGGAAATGGCATACAGTTCACTTGTAAAAGACAGTGCCAAGAACTTATATAACACATTAAATAACACAAAAATGATGATTGAACAGTAAATTAAGGAATACAGGGAACAAATTTAAAAATATTTATTTTACATTGCTAGTATGTTATCTTATAATTTTTTGTATGCATTGTTTTGAATACATACAAATTCCTTTGCATCCTTACCCTTAAAATAATAATTAGAACTAAGCAGTAGACGAGTGCTCATTATTATTTTTTGTAATTTTTTTTTTTAAACCACTGGCCTATCTTCCCACCACTAACCTCCTTATGCAAACACCATAATAAAATAAAATAAAATAAATAAAAAAACTGCCATGGGCCAGACCTGCCAACACAGTCCTAATACTAAGCTATAGTTGAGGGAACCTATAAAATGTAATGAAGGAGTGGACCTGTTCCAAGCAAACCCCTGGCATCTCCCAATCCCTGGAACAAACCCAAAGCTGGCCCACTCAGCAATAATGAAGCACCATGCCCAGACATACATTCGTTCCTGCTACAATTAACTTCATTTTGAGCTGTAATATTTATTAACCCCTTCCTCCTGTTCAGGGCTTTTTTTAATTATTATTTTGCCAGGTAGCAACAAAGAATGTGAATTTTGACAACCTAGAGCACCCAGAAATTATAGTATGGTGCATGCTGCTTTAGGCTTTTATTGGAATATAAAGAGCTGTGATTTTTTAAATGTAAAAAGGTTAATTTATCTCTAATTTCAAATCAAAATGTCACGACACATGTCTTTCTCTGTCTCTTTTCACATTACTCATTGTACATAGGGAAAAAAAGTGCCAATTTCTTTCCAGATAACCTAAGTACATATTCTTCTGGGTTTACCAAATGGGCCGATGTAATTTAAATGTTTAAGGTATGTAATTTAATAATAATTGTTTCTTGCATTTGTAAGAAAGGGGCCATTGGTGGTCAAATGTTTTGTTAATAATGTATCTTGTTTCAGACAGCACAATTTTTCTGCATGTCATCTTAGTTAATAAAAACAAAGAGCTGGTACATTAAACATATGATTAATCTGTTAATATACAGCAGTGCATTACCATTTTGAATGCCTTATTATCCCCATTATTCTTTAATTTAAACTTTGAACTGTTATGCAACTCTTAAGATGTACCGGCAGAAAGACAGACTCGAGACAACGCTACATATACACTTGTTATTCTGTTCCTGAGAGCATGCCTTGTTAAGTTGTAAAGTCATGTTTGCAATTAAAAAATATGTAGGCTTTATTTTCTAAAGAAGGTCTAGTAGGGCCACCTCTAAAGTTTGGTTATGTAAAAGAAAATAAATTACCCTTTTCACAGCTGATAAAATATTACTACAAATTAATCCTTAGAGGTTTCACTATGTTCCTATTCATTACTTTCAAGCATGGAGGTGTAGCTGCAATTAATACAGCCTTCCAGTACAATATGGATATTTCTGCATACTTGTCCTTGGGACACCAGTTCATACAATACATTAAACTTGCTTTTGACACGTTAGATGTTTCCATATCTGTGTAGTGCTGAAGCTTAAAGTGGTAGTACTGTTAGAGTTACCAGGCAAATATTAAATTGAACCAAATATTGAATCTAATTACAACTAAAATGAAAATGCTTCTTATGTAATCCCACCTCTTCCATTGAGAATCGCACTGTGCATCTTGTTTAAATTGCAAGATTGTAAATATTTACTTTAGAATTCTCTTTATTATCATATATGGTATAGAACGTAGAAAACATTCTCTGCAAATTCAAATGACAAATTCTGCAGGTGCTAGAGGTGAAAATCTGTGGTATATGCAGAGTATTTATCTGCTACAAACTATATTAATGCATACGTAATTGAACCCTGTGCAAAATGTATAAATAAAAAGGAGTGAAAAGAATCCAGACAAAAGTGTAACTAAAACCTGATATTTAATAATAATCGTCAAATCGTCAAAGCTGTTTTTTAGCTTGAGCAAGAATAATATGAATTACTTGCTGGTACATTCATATCAAAGTAGATAATCTTAAATAGAGATAGGCTAATTGCTCACCACAAGTTTTCCAAAATCAATCACGGGCTACATGACTGAATAGCGTATCATAATTCTAATTGCATGCTCTCCAAATAGAAAGTACTAGTATTACATAAGAAAAACAATTAATCATACTTTTGAATTAATTATTTACTTGCAATAGGAGAGCAAAAATGGAACACAGTCCATAACGAAATGACCTAAACAAATATGCTACATTTATCACGGTATAGGGTGTGGTTCAGTATTTACAATCTCTTTTTACAACAAACACATTTTCTGTGTTCTTAGTCATTTTTAATAACTTCACTTTAAAGACTAGGCAATGCAACTGACAATGCAATTTTGTACCATGCAAGTGTAGTTTTCCAATAAAGAGTGCATTCAAGGCAACCGTCGTTGCCCTTTACATTTTACAATTGTATTTAATATCGTAAAATAAAAATAAAAACATTCTCCTTTTCTTAATGCTCAACTAAAGCCAAAGGGGTCTCTGCCACATGTAGAAACACAGCTTTTGATTATTTACCTATATCAGTTTAAGGCTGTGTGATTTCATACAAAGCCTACAGAGCACTCACAATTTCTGTTTGTTTAGTCTGCAGAGGCTGCTCTGTGGGAGTGGAGGATAGCAGCTGATCCATACACAGAGCTCTCTACACTTCCTGTTCCATCCCCTATCAGACCATGAAGCCTTTTTGACAGACAGCAAGAAGAGAAAAAAAAATCTGCATAAGGAAGAGTAAGTGACAGCCGGGCTCAGGCTCTCTGTGTTTAATGACACTGCCAGTTACACATTTTGAATTGTTTAAATATGAGTCTACAGTTTCAACAATCATCATCTCACTGGTTCCACTTTTCATACCCAACAGCCAGGAAACTGACACGTAATTACACACTTACTGATGGTATCGCCAGTGCCGATAATTAAAACTGCCACGGGAGGATTGCTATTGCTAGTCTACAGCTGGGATGTTGTCAAGAGGTGGAAACTCCAGCAGCTTTTAACGCTATCTTCTTGAAGTTGGACTACGGGCGCCAGTGTTAAAGTAATGGAAAGGCCTCAGCACATCATTCACAATGTCTCGCACAAATGAAGAAAATCTATTAACAATCCAATAAGTGATATACAAACACACTGACCTGAGGGTTAAACAGCCAGGGTGGACCCAACATTTGGCTTTGTCTGTTCATTTTATTTTCTTGTTTCTTTCAGCAAAGGTTTGATTTAACAATATGCTTTCACTTAAAACAAAAACACGTTTATATGTCTTTTCCTCCCTTACAATATCAATATCCACTGGTAATGATGCTGATCATAGTTTATATGGAAAGCATGGGGGGAAATGTTTCAGAGGTTTCTTTACATGCAACCATAATGAGGATAATAAAATTAAAACTGTTTTAAAATTTTAGTCCAACATTTTTGATTATTATTATTATTATTATTATTATTTTATTATTATTATTATTATTATTATTATTATTATATGCATTTACTTCAAGGGACCTCAGAAAGCAAACATTTATTTAAGCTGTGACAGCATTTATGACTAAAAGTGCAGTAACTGCCCTTTGTGATCTATTAAGTAACCATACATTTAAATAATGACAATTAATGTGCCCCAAATTCCGACTGAGAAAAGTTTGGTTACTATTTATATCTAAGTCAGTTTAAAATACCTCAATCCTGTCCTTTTCCCCTTCATATGATCATTGTAGTATTTAAATGCTGTCCTACACATGGAAATACAATGAGCATCTCATTTAAAGACAAAGATCTCTGCTCCATTGTACTACTAGCAAGCAAAAGACCCCACTGTGACAACGTAAATTGTTCTTATTATCCAAGATTTGTCAAGTTGACTCTGCCTTCACCTTTAGTTCCTGCACAAAGTGACTCTTAAGGGACCATGATCGATACCAAAAAGTTTTATCAAAAGAGATCTCAGTAATACAATTCTATTAGTATAATGTGGAAGTCGTATTAGATTCTTAAGCTTCAGCCAGCAGAGAATTCGTTCAGTGTGTGCATGGGTTTCACTCTCGTTAAACGTTTCATTCATTGCAAAGAGGATCAATGAAGGCTCTGAGGCAGCTTGAAGATTGTTAAATCATAGTAAATACTAAGTAGCAAATTCTCTCAGAAAACAACAGGATACACACACTACATACAGCAGAAATCCTTTTTTTTTAAATGTATTCAAAAGGTCACTTTGTAAACAGAGAACATGTGTAGAGCTTGTAATAAGCTATTGTTACATGAACAAAAGACATAAAAAAGCACCCACTGGATGAACCAGTATTTTATGGCAACCCAAGGATCAAGTTTCCACTGATGCAATACACTGCAGTATATTACATACTGAAACTTTTCTGTTAACATTGAATTCATCCAGGAGGAAATTCATGAAATTATAGATTTCATTCCTGTAATTTTAATATTATCTGTCACTCTAACTAATTTGATCTGACAGTATAGGTTGGAAGTACGTCTCTTATGGGGTCAAATTGCCAATTTGATATATGTAAGGTAAATCAATAATAGTTATATTTATATGAATTTACTTTGCTATTGCAGCTCATCAACAACTTGATTTAAACCTGTGAACTGGAGGTATGTGTTATGAATTACTGACACACTGATTTGTGTGTCTCTTGCCTGTTTTTAAATATATATATATATATATATATATATATATATATATATATATATATATATATATATATATATATATATATATATATCATACTGTATGTGAAATATCTAATAAATGTGTCTACAAATATATCCTGTTAGGAATACGGTATTCTCTAAAAAATCTAAGAAAGGACAAAATTATTTACAGAAGAACAAAATACTTATTCTGCAATCAAAGGAAAAATGAACTCTAGAAAAGAAGGACTCACAATAACTTACAACAGAACAATAAATTACAACAAAGCAATAACTTACAATAGAGTAATAATTTACAACATATACATTCCTTGTGTTTAGTGCACCTGTCTCTCAATGTCTCATAGAGATCAATGTGTATACTGCGCAGATAAGAGCCACTGGGATTTTAAAAAATTGCCAAAAGATTTCAATTCAATATAGCATTTCCATTTATGAAATACACGGTTTTACACTAAATGTGTACTTAGCTATAGGTGACCTTCATTTGAAACAGTGAACCAAAGAAGCTTTTTTTTTCTATCCACGCTTATTTTTTTTTTTTAGATCCTCATGCAGCTTGTGCTTAATTCATTAAATTTGTTTCAGACAAGTGTCACAAATATACAAATAGCTAGGGTGACAACCCCAAAGTGGTTCTTATTAAACAATGCCCTAAAGACTCCAATGTATAATATTACTTTTACTCTTTTTAATATCACTTCAGAAGCTGTAATTGAACAAAGAATCTCTGATTCTGACTCAACGATTCATTAAACTGCACTGCAGATGGTATCAGTGGTACAACTGTTGAAACGATTTAGTATAAAAATAAAAGTTGATGCCACAATCGAAATTGATTTGCTGCACTTTCAAAATTAATATAGGGATTTTATATATATATATATATATATATATATATATATATATATATATATATATATATATATATATATATATATATATATATATATAAATTTTACCAGGATTTAACTACAGCAAGGAAAGTCGTACTTATGAATCTGCCTTCTTGTTGGCATTCTGGTAAGCATTTAAAAACTGCTGATTTTTTGGGATCTGTTTTTTGCCAACTGTCAGCAAAAGTTAAGGCAATTTTCTGCAGATCGGGGTCTCTAAGATGTGCAGATGTCTTTTGATGCAGCGACTATATGTATGTAAGTATGTATTTATGTGTGTATGCGAGTATGCATGTATTCATGTATGTATGTAGGCATGTGTGTATTACAAGAGGATCCTGTCAAGGCAACATACTGTAAATAGACAGTAGCAGACATAAAAGTAAATAACATGCATTTGCATCAGAAATACAAACAAACAAAAATACAGTCTGTTGCATATGTTAGAAAAAAAAAAATTGGGAGAAGATAAGTTTGCACAGCACACCAACACAGTAAATATTGAATTAAGTTTTGGGTCACCCCCTAAAAACGTTGCAGACTTATTTGCTTTATAGAGCCATTATATGAGTCTTGTGTCTAGTTTTGAAATCTGTCAATACACACAATAATGTTTACTCACCAGGTTTAAGAAGAACTTTGGCTTAGGTGTGACCAGCAGATACATTTCAGAATGCTTTCTGTCCAAAAATAATGTTGTTATGTACATTATAATATAAATCACTAGGTTTTATTTATTTATATAAAGGTGCACAATCAATATTACAATAGGTAGTAACAGTGACTAAATATAGACTATGTTAAATTCAGATGAGAAATATACAAAACAAAATATCTATCTGCCAATATTTATTTATTTATTTATTTATTTATTTATTTATTTATTTATTTTAATGGTGGTTTATCAGATTAAAATAAAAAAAGGCACAAACACGTTCAGTACCAATCATGACAGTGATGAAGCCTCATTATATTCATCAGTGAGGTATGAGAAACCTTTCACTTCTAGGTTACTGCCTCATTTCCTTCTGATGACTGTTTGGGGGGTGCTGCTGATGAGTTCTGGTTGACTCAGCCAAGTTCCTAGTGGACAGGTGTCCATGTTGTGAAACGTCCACCACAGCTGGTACTAATTGGCATCTAAACCGAATTCACAGTGCTGGCGACCGAGGACCTCTCCCGATCCAAAGAGAAGGTATGTCAAGGGCAGCTTCAGTACAAGCTTACCCACAGGGCGAGCGTGCCTCGACTCTGCCCCAGAGGGACCACCCTCTAAGGGGGTTGAGGGCCGTTTATTCTCCATGCCCATTCAGTCCTTGGCCTCTCAGCGGGATTGGCAACAATGCAGTCTATAAGTGCCAGTTGTCATGGATGGTGAGTTATGTTGAGAATACCTATTCACTAGAATCTGGGCACCAGCAGTCATTTCACGTAGGTCCCCAAAACAGCCACCAGATGGAAAACATAAAAAGAAAAATCTTTCAATCACTAATGACCTGGGCTGGAATTGAACTTGTCTCCCTCAGGTAAAAGGCTTAATATCCCATTGACAATCCCTGAGCCACCCAGCACCCCCACCATATTACTCCATTTAATCCTTCACAGTATTTAATACCGTTCGGTGTTATTACGTTAATGAGGAGATACAGGATGCACATGAATAGCATATAAAGCACACCCTCATTTCTCATGTGGAAATGTCATGCTGTGAAGAGCAGCCTTATTAGAGCTGGGTACCCTGAGAAGCACAGAGCATACCTTACCCAGTAACTTTACCCAGCAAAAGAAACAAAGAAGCAGACAGTATTTTACAACTGTACATGCTGTAAAAAGGGCTTAAAGTATCTCCCAGTATGAGCTGTCAGGAACATGAATCTCCCAGGATTTTGCAGGCAAAATAATTTGCTCTACACAAATGCATCTTTTGTGAAACAAATCCTGAGACTTTGTACCGGAAATTCTCTACAACTGCCAAGGCATAAAACTGAAAAAATCATTCAGCACACACATATCTGTTGACATCTCGCTAAAGTGAGGGGCATTTATGAAATGTGAAACTTTAAATCTGATTCCAAAAATACGTCAAGCAGTTTAACAGGCACTGAAAAGAATGAATGCCAATCTCTATCTGGTTGTCAAAAATACCTGTGCAAACACGTGTGCATAATTAGAATAAAATATCATAAAAAATAAAAAAAAGTGTGAATGCTACACTTGTTTCCTGCAGGTATTTAAGATGTAGGGCAATTGGCTATAAAAACTTATTTTTGAAACAGGATGTGTATTGTTTAAAAGCTGGGTTTAACTATGAATGGTTTAAAAACATGTTAGAATTTAACTAGTAATATGTGAAGTCTTCAGACTTGAATAAAATCTATGGCACTTTTTTTATTCTTAAAAAAATAGATAAATAAATAACAAACACAATTAGGATTTTGTAACGCTATATCCCACCTGCTTTATAACTGCACATTCATTGATTCAATAATGCATAGTATTGATTGACACAATCATTTCTGTGTTTGCCTGAAATGGATTGTAAAGACTGCAGCAAATCTACCAAGTAAAGAGGGATCCTACTTGACCCTGCATGACCCCATTAGAGTGCCAAAGCAGATCTAACAAACAGCAGAGAAATTAGCTGTGCTGCTCTCTCCACAGTGTCAAGAAGGAGGTTAGTTCATCTAATGGACTCTTTTATTAATAAGCTGCAAAGATCTCCTTGCTCGCATGGCTTTCAAAATCACATCATTGTCAGCAAAAGACATAGCTATTATTTTTTCAGTGATATATTGCTTTGCAGCTGTAGCCAAAACAATCTAATAAGCACGATTAGATAAAGCATTCTGAATATGAATGTATTGAATTTGTAGTGGGTTGGGGGGGGGGGTGAACATATTGCAGCATTTACGTCAGATCAAGTTAGGCCTGTGCATCTCTTTCTCCTTAATAAATACAAATCAAAAGACTTCTTATGTAAAAATAATAATACAAATTTTAGCAATATAACACAACCACTTTGTAATGTTAGAAGGAAATCAATCAGACGTGCGTGGCACTGAATACAAATCTTTTTTGTGTGAGCCCACTTCCGAGAACGCTTGCAACTAAGCATTTATATTCATAACAGGTTCAAAAAAAGAGCCTAGAACAATGCCAGCAATCTATTTGCCATAAAGTATTCAGGCATTTACAGTGTCATTTATGACAGCTTTGATAGACACATACTATATAAGAGAAATATCTTGTAGCACCCGGCTCGTTTAATAAATTGATTAAACTTCTCCACAGCTTATTGGTTTTGTCTTAACTTCTCCCGTAGACATCACCTGAAGGAGAGGAGCCTCTTTTTATGAAAGACTATGTAAAATGAGACAGTTTAATCGAGGGGACTGACGTTTGAGGACTGTCAGAATTTCCCCTCAAATGATAAATGATTGTATAATGCAACAGTCTACTGCTAGAAGTGAATTATATTAGCCATCAGTGTTCAAAACCCATTTGAAACTTAATTGTGCTGTGATAGCAGTATCCCCCAGTCAGCAGAACAGCAGGTTTATAAAAAATCATCTTCTATGATTGTTAAATGATTTCCTAATGAAGCTGATGATCACAACATTTTGCAATAAATGCTTCTGTCAAGATGTCATACATGCATGATAGTGGCCTCTACAGTGAATAAGTGCTTCTGTGCTTTGGGTTTATCTCGAATGCACCAGATTCAACAGATAGGTCTGCATATGGAAGATAATCTCCATAAAAAAGAGACAGGGCCATATATTAAAATGGGATTATAAACTTGAACATAATCATCTTGTTCAGCAATTATATGGCACACCTTATATAGATATGAACAATCATACAAGAAAATAATTGAGGGCCATAAAACTTAATTCAGAAAAATCAATAGAATATAAAAGCAATCAGATAAGGCCTCTTAAAAAATCGATCAAGTCTTGTACAAAGTCATAATGTGTTTTCCTAAGAGAAAGGGAGCTAAATGAAGCAGAGAAACCTACATAATATTCTACAAGTAGGTTTCTAGAGGTGCTTGTATATTGAAGAGGGAAAATGAATAGAAAATCCAATTACTTTTCACACTGTTAGAGCCTTGTGTATACAGTGCACCATATAATTATCCTTTAACACTGGTGGTGTAATACATCCACGACTGTATAGGCTTATCTAGGTATATTCACCTTTTGTTTCGACTGTGTTTAGAAAAAAACATATGGGAAAATAAGAGATTTATATATATATATATATATATATATATATATATATATATATATATATATATATATATATATATATATAGACACACACACACATAGTGCTCTCTCGCTATAATACAGGTCTCAGGGGGCACAAAATATGAGCGTTATAAATGGGGGCGACATAACAACATACAAACTAAAATAACTCCTTCTCTATAATGCACATATAGTGAAGCAAAAATGTTACTTTCCATGAATTAACCATGCATAAAGCAAAGCTATATTTTTTTTACAAAAAAGATAACATTCCCACTTGTGGATCATTTTAGTTAGCAGTTTTTAAACTATAAGTAGCCTGGCTAAACAGTGGTCGGGAGTTCAGTTCGAAGTGACAGACAAGCAAACCAAGCGTGAGAAGAGAGGGCGGGTCGGACGAGGGGAAGAGGGAATGGGTTTGCCCCAGGTTCAGCTGCCGGAGCAGGGCTGAAGCGAAGCAAAGCTGAAGTGTCTCGTCTCCCGGAGAAAGCCGCAGCTTGTCTCACAGCAAAAAAGTTAATGCATTAGGAAAGATAACCACTTAATAGGCCTAATATTTATGAAGTTATACAACAAATGCTGAATATGACGTGTGTGTTATAAAGTGCCAGAGCAGCTTTTCTTCAGTTCAAATACTGGATCAAAAGGGAGACACATAAATGGAAATTGTTTGACTGAGAAATTGTAAATTGTTTACAGTTTGAACAACACCAGTACTGTATTTATTGTAGAAACATTGCATGAATCACTAGTATAGGGAACTGGGGGACATGCTGTAGGAGTGTTATATCCGAGGCGCGTTATAGGAGCTTTATATCCGAGGCGTGTTATAACCGAGGGAGCACTGTGTGTGTGTATCTATATATATATATATATATATATATATATATATATATATATATATATATATATATATATACCACAGGTGTGTTAGGTGTGAAGCACATAATCATCTGTCACAACTTCTAGGTTAATTTGGTGACATAGTGGAATGAATTCATTTTGAAAGCGGGTTTACAGACATATGATTACTCTTTTTTTTAAACTCTTCTAAACGTGTATATATGTGTGTACGTATATGTTCAAATAAAATGTATTGTTTCAAATTGCTTATAAAACTTAAAAATGAGTTCTGATAAAAATGCTTTGTAGTACAGTACTTTTGGTACAGACCATTGCCACTTGTGAAAACAAGATCTCATTGTGATTCTGATCATAAAACTTGTGATTCTCCTCATAAAATACACTTTAAATAAAGAAACGTGACTATGCTGAACAAGTCTCCGATTGTAGCCAATATTAAACATGGCATGAGCAGTATAGGGTGATGAAGTGTCATTATTACATTCATTCCTATATAGCGAGATTGCCATTGACAAGGGGTAACTAATTTAAATGTTGTTGAGGTCACCCTGATGACTATTCCATGCTGCTTTGCAGGATTAATTGAGTTTATGCTCTAATATGAAGTATATTCCTCTATGAAGTACAAAACTTTATAGACTTCATTCTATAAATGTACCATACTCTACTATGTTCCCGTGTAGCTAACACCTTATGTAATTACACTTAAATTAAGCCACTGTGCCTCTACTACTGAAGGCTTTGTTTTCTCTCAGTTTTACAATGTTTTTGTACAATAGCCCCACTGTTTTCTGCTACTAACCTGTATGTTTTCCCTATAAAGTCTAACGTTAACAAAATGATCTTAGGCAATTTGAAACAACTTTGGTTACTGTAAAGTAATGTGCACATTTTAGGAAACCTAGATACTGTTAACTGTATTTTTTGTCTCTCTCTCTGTTTTCAAGCTAATCGTTCTACCAAAAAAAAAAAAAGAAAAAAAAATCCTTTTCTCAGATTCAGCCCTCCAAGTAACGCTTCTCCTGTAACGTTTCCAAGCCTGTCATAATGCCCCAGTTTGTTCTTTGGAATGACTGCAATGGGGACTATTTTAATGATTTCCGAAGCCCCAACTATTCTTAAACGTGGTCTTTTGTAGAGCCCCATTTACTATATGAAGTGCCATTGTCCTCATTTGAGGACAGGCTACTTTATAATTGTATGGAACATTTTTAACTGGCATATATCTATCTGTTATTGTAATTTTCTCTTGAACTATAGTCTTATGGCAACTTACTTTAATTTTGTTAACTGCAAAAGTTAAGTCTAAATGTAATGTATCAAATTACATAAATACAGCTTGTGTTCTGATTTTTTCAAAGAAAAATGATTTGGTACTTAATGGGTTGGGGGGGGGGGGGGGGGGTGACACTAAATGGATTGATAGAATTAAAGGGAGGTGCTATTTAGATCCGTCACCGTTGGGATCATTAACATAGACACCACAGTTAATGTCATGTATGTGATGACGTGTGCTAATGTGCTTTGCGGTTGTTTTAGAAATACAATATTTTCATACTCCATTTTGATTTATATTTTACTGCAATTGAAAACGGGTCACAGATCCAAAGTTCATGGGCTCTGCAGGCCATTTTCTTTTTTTTTTCTTTTCTTTTCTGCTGGACTGCTTTTACTGATCTAGTGCCAATGAGAAGCCCTGTGAGTTAATTTAACACCTGGACATTGCAATTCGGAGTGAGTTACTGTTGGGAAGTGCAGAATGAAGACCTAAAGAGGTTGCCTCCGAGCAGTTGACCTTAACATGTAACACACATATGGAAACAAATTGGAACCTGTGTTAGAAACCCATGCTTGACATATGTGTGATTAAGAAAATGAACACCGTAATATTCTATTTAGGTGGTTTAAGGTACACAATTACATGTTTATATACCTGTTATAAGACTAACTTAAGTGATCTCATGTACATTTGTTTTTTACTGTTTCATAACATTATTTGATGTTGTTCTCTTTATGCTGCACAATCCCAAAAGGAAAGCAACAGTACAAATAATGGTAAGTACCAAAGAATTTCATTTAAAGTAACTGGTGGTTCACATGTGGTCATTTCCTGGGTTTTCATCCATAAGTACTGTAATGTTGACTGGAAATATATTTGTCTTATGACTTTTAACCTTTGACCAAGTCACCTGCACTATATACAGCAGGGGGTCTGGCAACCTTCATCACGTTTTCCATCTTGCAGTCATTCAGCCATTTCAAGGCTATTATAATGAAGGTAAAAGCCAGACATCACTTTAAATTTCATAAGTTCCGGACATACAGTTTAAAAAAGAATGATAACAGAGGAGCCATTCACATTACTGAACTTGCCCCTTGAATGCTGTCATTCATTAGTTATCGTATCAGGGTTTCTGTGAACTCTCACTAACTTGGTAATTTGATAAATGGAACAGCTATTCTCTCATGGTTATCACTCTGACAATCAAACAGCCATGTTATTATATTACAAAAACAGTCACAAGACCTTCAACCTAAGCAATGCATACAGTATCATATATACAGTTTGAAAACCATCTACATGACTAGCTTGGTACCATCGTACAACTGTTTCTGATTACAAAACATAAACACTGAATTTGCCCTTTTTGCTTCAGACTGGCTTTCCTTATCCATGTTTGGTTTCATGAGTTTTGGAGATCTCAAATACTGTATAAGTATGTAGGAGGAACGATTAGAGCTGTTGTTTGGTTTTTTTATTGTTTTAAAATACATTTTCCTTAGTTGAATGATGCCTCCAGTGCTATTGTATTGTGCAGACAGACCCTTAAAGGTACCCCTTCATAGTAATCACTGAATTGTGGTTACTGATTATTACAACAATTACTGTACAAGAGCAATGGGGTGCATTTGATGGGAAATGGATTACTAGCCAGTGTTGCACAAAAAGATTGCTTTGTTTAGACAAGCCTGTATTCATAGAAACACACATGTCTGAATATATTCAAACAAGCAAAACAACAATAACAGAAAAAGAAAGAAAAAACATATTATTAGGCTGCAGTTTTTATTGCCAAGAGCCATAATGTGACACAGATTGAGCCCGGTACAGTAGTCAATTAATGGCTCAGTGCTCATACAGTAATGACCTACTAACCTGATGGCATGTTGCTCTCACATTTCCCAGTCTCAGGGGGTGCCACTGTCATTGTGTTATCTGTTGCCTTTTTCCCTATCAAAGAATATAAGCACAGCTGAAATGTATATACACATCATGCTCTGTAGTTCACTGAGCTCCAGTTCAAGTGACTGGGGGGGACAATAGATTTATACGTTTATCCAACATTAAACCAAACATGACTGGCTTCACAATAAATTACTAAATAATAAACCACTCTATGTAGGTCCCACCTTGGACAAAATATAAAAGTCCATCAACCTGTAAAAAGCAATAACCCCATGCACCCCTTCTTCATAAGAGCTGATAAACCTAATACCTGTCATTAGGTGGGGTATGCCATTCATTACCACAGCATTATGTTATGGTCTAAATATTAAATAATGGAGTTCCCAATGCGTGTTTTATTATGCATAATAAGCTAGGTGTTAATAAGGAAAAGTGACTAGTGCTCTTGAAAGGTGCCAGGTTTGAATGCTGGTTTCAGCTGGACCAACATCTTGTTATAAAGCTCTCTGTTTATGCCAGACTAGTTGTTGAGAGGTAGAGATGCCCACATGATAGATATGCTTCATTTTCAAAATCTGAGGCCACTAGAATTCATGTCACAGTGGCGAGCAGACTGACAGATTGATGGAAATGACTTTGAGTTACTAAGAACATGGCCCAGAATTGAGCAGTGACCCAAAGGTGAAGAACTGTGTGTGTGTATGTGTGTATGTATTATATAATATATATATATATATATATATTCAGGTCCAGTCTAGATCCAGATTTTCATGAAGGGGGGTGGTGGGGGTCAAGACTGTTATGAAGGGGGATACCTGATACAAAATATACCGTTGAAGTAAACAATATCTTTACATATATATGAAATGTATATACACATATATATGTAAAGTATATCTGTCTTCACTCAGAAAGTTGGTGTTGTGCCAGTTACCTGGAGTTTCATCCCCAGATATATTAAAAGAAATAGGTGGAATGTCACTCATATATGACAGTAGTTTTGTAACTAATAACAAATAAAATGGCAGTTTGTCATGGAATTTAGAATGCAGTGGTGGTATAGCAGTTTTTGCTTGTATTAATATATTAGGTTATGTTAATGGACATTCTTATGCAGAGGAAAACACACACACACACACACACACACACACACACACACACACACACACACACACATATTATTTTCAAATCTACTCCTAACTAGATGGTTTCGAGGTATTTGTATTAATTTTATTATGAAGGCCTCAAAAAGGATAGTTCATCTTTAATCTAAGGCAAATGTCCTTTGGGTACCATGTTAAAACATTATCCACCGAACTGTGTCTTGGAAACATAACATACTAATTAATTTTGTTTTCAGGAGGGTTTCAATAAGCAAGCCTGGCTGTATTTATATGACTTACAAACACTGTTTGCTTTCATAGAGGGACAACTAATTGCTGCACGGCTTGACACCATTACAGGAAATTCAAAAGGATGCAGGCTGTTTAATTAAGGGCAGTTGCAAGTTCATTATATGATTCACATCAGAACATTGTACTGGGCTTATTTAGCAAACTCGTTTCTGTAATTTAATATAAGGACAGTTTTGATTTCCATTTTACTATGCAAGCTGTGTAGGATCAAATACCACACTGTAGCTTTTTTGTAACTTACTTCTTGTAACATTGTATTGAAGTACTTAAAGTAATCACATCCTGCTAATTGCTGTTTTTGTGGATTTTAAAAGGATGTGATTTTGCGCAGACTAAGTATTCATTTTGTATTTATTTATTATTTTATACTTCAATGCCCATACAATTCAGAAAACACAATTTGACATGTCATACGGCTTGCACGTTATATATGAGGTGCACAATATATTGAGGTAGTGTTATTCTATGTAGTGTAGTATTTTTGATATGCATGCATGTTACACAAGTGGAGTGTGTTAAACAAGGGGTGGAACCCACGGCTCCTCAGTAATGTGACTCTGATACACTGGATGCGGATTATATTCAAAATAATACGTTACTTTGAATTCAACTGAGTTGTCCAACACAAAGAAGCTATTTAAACAAAAAATGTACCCGTAAAAATTTATTAATTGTTATATTTATGGTTTACCTAAATTCTGGGTAGATTTATACTTCTGACATTTCATTCAACCTGAGCAACGAACAGTAATATCATGATCAATCCAATTGCAGTAAAACTTTTCACCATAATCAAACATTACATGTTATTGCACCTGATAGGTAATTAAACAATAGAATTATATCAGAAAACCACAGGATATCCAACTGGGTTACATGTGCTCACAGGCAATGGAGGAGTTACCCTTGAGCCTCTGCTCATCCCATGTGACAGCATTTTTTTCTGCATGGTACTCTATTGATCATTAGAAGTCAGTCTCAAAAATACCACCAGTAAACATTGCTTCGAGCACAGCTTTTATCAAAGCCAAACTTATAAATGAGTTTATATTATATGAAATCTATACTGAATCCAAGTGCAAGCCTTTCAAAATGGTCTTGTCTCTTAATTAATACTTAAAACTAGTTTTAGATGAATCGCTTTGGGAAATCTTCTGTCCTGAAGTGATTTTCAGACTTAATGGGATGCTTCTTCATCTGTGCTTAATAACATAAAACAACATTCTAGGCTTAGAAGACAATAGTTCTAAGCTGTGTATTAATACATTTACACATACACAACATGCACATAGCCTGTCTTTGTTCTTTTTATATAATCTAGACTCAGATGAGTGGGCAGACCTCAGTATTAACTGTTATTTTCAATCTTTTTGTGATGCAATGCAAGTGTCCTGGAATTCCCATGTGGCATTACCTAACAATATGACACCCTTATGGTGTTATGACACCAAAGCCTGTCATCATATGTGTCTTTATTTAACCACATTCCAATAACAAATCTTGAATTTGCCATCGGAAAAAGTAAATTTTTATCTAGATTTTAATCAAGATTCGGTTGTACAAGCAAATTTTTCCGGTGTACAACAAGATTTGTTCATTAGAATTGCAAGAGAGATTGCTAAAGACATAATGTGTGCCTTTTAGCACAGTGAGACTCAGGAGGCAAACATGTTGACTACTGTCATCACCAGGCTGTCTTGTGACATTGTGCTGCTTCTCTTAATCCGACAACAGAAACTTCACATTTAGTGAATAAATAAATTACTTGGGCAATGCATCATTCAAATCCTTGAGGATTATTAGCTAATTAGGAGTACAGTAATGTAAATGTGCCTTGTGTCAAGTCTAGAGGACCATTACAATAACATAATTAAGCAGAGAACACAATACATTGCTGAGACAGTTTTCTACTAAAAACACAGATATCTCTCCTAAATTTGATCTTAATTAAAGTCCATAAAACATATTAATGTTGCAAATGAAATGAACCTCTGGCTGCTTCAGAAAATCCAACTGATTATATAGAACATGAACACACAACAGATTACATGAACATGAAGAAGATTACATGAACATGAACACACAACAGTAATCAAAAGAGTTTTATTATAATTATAATTATTATAATGCAGATCCTCTGAAAATTGGTATTTAGTTGATTGAGTGGTCACTTCAGAACAATGGCTCAATGTATGCCTGTTTCCGAACCTCCTCACAGAGTTAATTTGTTTCTAAAACTATACCTCTGTGGGAGCAGATATATCATGCCTTGAGAATGTTCAAAAATGGAATGGAATACAAATTCTATTGTTAACCCCCAAAGAAACACTCAGAAGCACCAAGCACTATAAACCTGGAGACTATAAAGCAACTGACATTTTTAACCACTTTCCACAAAATAACAGCCCTCTCCTAGGAAACAACAGCTGATGAGAATTTCATAATTGCTGTTTGATCCATTGGTTTTCTGATGTCATCATAATGTGTCCTTACCTAATACTGTCAGAAGTCCTTCTTGTCAGAAGAGGACCTTTTAACTTTCATGCATTCTGTTGTATTTGTTTCCAGTAATACATCACATCTGTTGGGACTTTGTTTTTGTGACTCTGAGTAGGGACGCTGTAAGAGTTTACTTACATGTTAAAGGACACATTAAAATTATATTTTAATATAATAGTGCAATTTCAATGTTCAGCCAACAAGTGGTGCCAAGCACATACTCCAAATTTAAAGGTAGCTAATATTAATAAAGGAGATTTGTGCCTTTTTTTTTTTTTTTTTGCACCTTCCTATTCTTATACCCGTCAATCTTCATGTACATTTTTTAATATTATTATTTTTTTGTTGTTTTAAATGGTTACAAAAAGTGAGTCTCAGTATTATTTTGGGTTTATTTATTGATTTATTTATTACCAGCTGGGATTGATGCCTCTTGATATCAGCCGGCTGTCAACATATCTGCAGTCAGATTAAACATCAGTATTCGTTATAAGTTACAGCTGGGACAGCTTTTTTTCAGTATACACACAATGTTTAGTATATAAATAGTTCTTATATATTTTCCTTAATGATTCTGCAAGTTACAATGGCACAGTTTCAAGAAAGTAGAGCTAAGGGCCTGAGGCACAGTGGCTTTGAAAGGCTGTGCAGGCTTACAGTGAGAAGGGTTACATTTGTTGCTTCAGGCGGCAAGCTCAGTCTGACCTTGTTCCAGGTACCTGCAAATGGCTTTTCAACCAGTGTGTGGTTTCGAAATTGATATGTTTACATACAGCACAATTATTTATCAAACTGAGTCCTGCAGGTATGAAAATAATGTGACTTGATTCAGAATTCCCCTAAACATTGCCAAGGACAAATGAACAGGATCTCTCTCTCTCTCTGTATATATATATATATATATATATATATATATTATATTATATATATATATATATATATATATACGCACACCTTTTGCAAGACTAGTCTCCTGTGTAACATAGTTATGATGCAGGCCTGCTTTTGGTCTGCTCGATTGTCACTAATGCAGTGGTATTCCAAGAATGCACAGGCCTAGAATCAACAGCATTGGGATGTCCACTTCTATAGTTTCCAAAGCATTTGTAGGCCTATGTATGTATTTATTCATATGTACCACACTGGACCGCAATAGAAATAAACATAACATCAGTGTAAAGCTTTTAAGTTTTTAATTTTCATTTACAAATTATTTTTTGACCTATTTGCAGATTTTGTTACAACTGCAGTTATATTAATAAATACATAGTTCCAGGTTTGAAAAGTTAGATGTTTTACATCAGTTTTATAGATATGAAGACATATCTGACTGCTCTGCAACATTTGTTCATTTGTACCCCCATTTGCATCATAATAAATACAATTGGAAACTTATTTGGGCATATTTACACACGCGTGTCAAGGATTTGGGCATTTCCCCCTTTTTTAATAAGTCTAAAGTTTGGCAGTAGATATATAAAATACTGTAGTTATATAAAATGAATGTAGTTTTTCAAAAACACCCGAACACAGTTTTTGTGACAGACATGGTCAGAGAATTTGTTTTTCATGTACTGGTCATACAGTAGAATATATTACATTTTTTTTTTACGTCATTGGTGGTATCATTTTAAATATTCTACTGAATAAACATAGCCAAATTAATTTTAATTACCAATCCCATGTAGTTTATAGCCACTAAACAAACCTACATGCATTTTTTTTTACTTCTGTGCACTGGGTATTAATAATGCATAAAGTCTAGTCTAACATTATTACCCAGTGCTTTAGGCAAATATAAAATAATTTGGCAACTTTTTTTAATTGAAGGATTTTTCTGCCTTTACACTTAATATTGTGTTACTTTGATATAGAATGAATTTCATTAATCTTTGTTGAACTGATGGCTGTAAATGTCCCTTCGTATTGTGTTTTGCAATGCTTTACAACTGCTGTAGAACTAGATGGAGACCCCCAAGAAAATGATTTACATTTAATAATTTTAGTCAGCTAAATATGGTTTAATGGACATTTTTTTGTCCCCTTGGGTAAATAAACTTAAACAGTATTTTTGAATACAGGCAAATTAAGCATGCATATCCAGATATGTAAATATAAATGCGTATGCCACAACATACATAAACATTTGCAAACTGCTTTTTTTGTTGTTGTTCAAAACAAAGTTAAATATTTAAGATTTAGGATTTACCTGCGCACCATTAGCAGTTCAGCGTTTACCCTTAAGCATAGTTTAACTTTTTGCCAAATTGTGTTTTTCTGTTTGCAAAACGATGTCTGCTGTGCGCAAATGAATAATGCAGCAGTTATGTTTGTCTGTTATCTCTGTATGGAGCCATTAAAATAATATTGTTACCTGTTTTTTGCACCTCCTCTAACCTCTTCAGAGACTGACTGAATGCTTTTTAACGGCTGTGTTTTTGTTTTGTTATTTCAGTAGCCTACATTTCTCCACTCTTGCTCTTTAAAGCCCATTAAACTCTAATTGCACTCATTGATGCTGAATGACAATTTCGGCAAAGTATTGTTGTGAGTATAATATCATGCAAAAATAAATAACAAGTTGCAATTCAGCCACAGTATAAATCATTTCCACTGTCTTTGTTTACTGTAGCAATTAGTTCTTCTACGATCAAGCATGTTGGTAACAGCATATAATAATCCTAAGCATGAATTTAGCTCGCTTTATTAGCTCGTTAGTATCATCATCCACATATGGCATGCTATAAAGATGCTTCCTCTTAGTTGCAAATTATTGTAGTAATTAGTGGCCCATAACAAGAAACACCAAGTATATCTTGTCTGTTCTCTATACGAGCATTGCTGTGTGAATAAAACTGGGGCAGGTAGTACAATACATGGGTTAATTCAGATTTCAAAATGAATGGTAATAAGGATGTTAAGAAAGCACCACTTAAGTAGAATGGCAATAACACTGCATTGCATGTTTTAAATAAATTCATTACACATGTTTTTGTGGGGTTTTTTTGGCAGCATTTCATACACAATATGTATAAATGGTGAACCAATTCCTTATTCCCAAATAATTATTGAAAAATAGTTGCTGAAGAAATGGAATGAGGGCACACAACTCCATTCACATTTTATTAGAACTTCAATGAGATCTGTGTAGCATGTGTACTTATTGTTTTATCTGGCCAGGTTAAAGGCAATACCAATCTGCCAGGGATGATTTTCTTAACACCACCTAACTGACCAGTTGTTGTGCGATCCCAAAGTCTAATTGATATGTAAGAACTATCAGGTCCTGCTATCTGTCTTATGGAAAATAAATGGATTGGAGAATATGTATTCCATGCATTGACTACAAAATGACCTCAGAATGTAAGTTTTACTAACTCAATCAATGAATTTAGTAAAGATGTATTTGAGAGGGGTATTTAGGGATTAGCCACATAGTTTAGAAATGAAATGGGAGACAATCTGGCAAATCTATCAGGAGGAAGATCAACAACTTAAAGTTTAAACCAATCATCTTGAGTATATATTTGAACTTGGATATGTAGATGAGTGTGCAAGTCCCCAAGGTTCAAAAATACACTCAAAGGATCAACAGCCCTACAGACGGCTAAATTACTCAGAAAGCCAGGGAATTTATCAAACATGAATTTCAAAGGATTCTAGCCTCCAGGAAAAATAGAAGTGCCCATTAATGTGCATACAAAATAAATGCTGCCTGCAAGCTTTAACTATTTCGATTTTGACACTCAATCAGCTAAAGAGTCCTTTAATTTGCATAGTGTGATAAATACTATCAAACTGTTAATGGGAAAAAATATATCAATTTGTATATATATATATATATATATATATATATATATATATATATATATATATATATATATATATATATATATATATATATATACACACACACACACACACACACACACACAAATTTAACTCCTAGGATTTCATCACTTTTAAAACTCCTAAAGGCTGTCAAGTTTATAAATCTTATAATATCTTCAAATCAACCTGGATAAAGCATAATGCTCTTTACCAACACCCCTAATGTGGGTATGTTGTCCTCCTGCTCTACTGGAGAGGGTTTGTATGTTTTCCACTATTGAGTTGATCTACTGAAAGATGGATCTTTGAAAACTGCCGTCAAGGAGCTGTAAATTCAATGGTTTTCCGAAAGGAATTTGGACATGAAAATTCAATTAACACATACAAAGCAAATTGAAAACTGTTGGTTTCCACTTGTACTTATTGATTTCCTATGCTGGTGTGGGTGTGTGTTTGGCAGCAGGAAAGAGCTGTATTTTGCACCCTAGTAGGATACACCACCTGTCACCAAACCGTCGTCCTATCTCTACTGGTATAATATATACCCCCTAAAACGTTAATATATATAAGAATTTAGCAAGATATATTTTTCAACTGCAATATATATATAATATATAAAAAATATATGCAAACAAAGAATTTAGCAAGAATATTTTCAACTGCATATATAATTCAATAAAAAATTATTGCGTTAATGCAAACTTTTTTTGTTGCAAGAATAGCCGACAAGTATGACCAGACATTATAGTTTGCTATGCCCTTCATTCTGGTGATCAAGTTTTCAAGCCATTTTACCTATAATTAATGTTATCGTATTAAATCACATTGTGGCTTTGAATGTGAACTCAATAGATTCTGTCTACTTCAAGGATACCGTTTCAGGATTAATTAGTTAAAGGGTCATAATAAATAAATAAATAAATAAATAAACAAATAAAATGAAGAAAAGCTGTTTCTTTATTTAAACATATTATAAACATGTAATTAAATGTAAAATTGTCATCTACTCCATAATAGTTTAAATCTTTGCAGCAAACAGGCTTAATGATAAGATCACAGTAGGAAAATAAACTTGCTGTTAGCGCCGACAATGTGGTGTAGGGATGTGTGTGTATAAAGACATGGTACTGTAAATGGATGATGAATGTAAGAAGTCAGTGGATTTACTTCATGCGATATTTTAGAGCATTGGTCCCTGTCGTGGATTCACAGACAAGCAGAACTTGATGGATGCTTCATTTTCATGATCATTGCTACTGATTTGTTTACAGTTACACTCCAGGCATGCATTTGAGAGAAGTTGCACAGCAGTAACACAGGGCCAGTGATTTATATACCTGTGGCAAAGATTAGCTTCAGTATTGATATTGGACATCATATTTCCCAATGTATTTTTCCTGAATGTTTAAGTGAATACTAGCTGTCATGCAAATCAGTTGTATGGAGAGGTATGCTTTTTTTGTTATTGGTATTGGGATATATAAGTGAGAATACAGGACCCCGGTAAAGATCAAAGACTGCTAGTTTCTGTCACACTTTCAGTTCTGATCAGCAAAAATCTAAAACAGTTTCAAAATTCTCAGCATAGCAGGTGTCTACTGATGGGACAATGAGTGTCAAATTCTGAAGCGCTTACAAATGTCAATGGGAATATTCATAGACCAGTGGTAACTTCAGATCGTTTAAACAAAGACATTATAGTACACATTCAGTTGAGACAGGAGAAAGCTTGGGCTCATATTTAGGATGGTCACGGGCAGGATACCAAATAAATGTCTGTTGGTGCTAAGGGCACACAAAAGGGAACATCAGTGAATGCACAGCATAATGATGGCATCTTACAGGAGCTCAGAATGAATCTTGGGATGGCGTGGACTGTGGAGCGAGACCACGTCAGATGGAGAAGGATTGTCATTAACGGAGGGAAAGGCCCATGGGACAACACAGGCTGTTGATCTGTTGAATCATACTTCTGTTCATGGTAAACTTAAACCCCTGGTATTCAATCAAGGGAAACTTTCAAACATGGTGCGACGTAGACTTCAAAACAACAAAGCCACAAAATTGTATGTGAACTTATTCACATTACTGGAATCATAAAAAATAAATAAATAAATCTCTCTCTCTCTCTCTCTCTCTCTCTCTCTCTCTCTCTCTCTCTCTATATATATATATATATATATATATATATTTGAATGTTATTATAAATGCATTGAATTATCACATACACACTGAGTCATTGATAAAAGTATAAAATGAATGAGGCAAAGAAAAAAATATGCATGTGGTCAATATACTAATTCATAAGTTTATTATTAGGTCTTTATGCCAATTTATTAAAAACATCTGTATAGGACGAATATGACTATTTAAATAAAAACACTGCATTTTAACACATCACACATTGGCAATGCTTGTTTAAAGAAGTCAGCACGCTCATTTTTATATAAATCAAAGTTGAATGCTCCAAGGCTTTGCATAATTAATTGAAAGGTGAGCATTGTTGATGATGAATGTACTGCCGGGTCAGATCAAACTAATACTGGCTCTATACATTCATTAATAATGCAATTTACTCTCTGATAGTGTTTAATGTGTAAATTGTGGTAAATTACATATGTTTCTTTATTCTCTAATGACACATTTTCTCTAGAAGCGTGGAAGTAATTATGAAACCGTTTCAGTGTCGGCACACCAAATCCCCAGCTTCCTTAAAACATGTGTGTGTTGGTAAGTTAACTTTAATAGTTACAATAACTTATCTTATGGTTGACTGATATTCTTGAGTATGAAAACCCTGTTCGCTTAGAACAGTTTATATCCACTGTTGATAAGCAGTCATGGGATATCATTGAATCACTGAAGCGCTGCATTGTTGGAATGGTCAATAAATGGATCTAAAAGAACAGCAGGTGCCTCAGGACATGGCAGTCAGGGAATGTCCTCTCCAAATTTCAAAAGCCCAGTAAAAAGAACAATTAGGCATGGCTAATTCCACTAGAAAAAAAAATCCCAACTTCTCCAATTCCAATGGATAACCATAACACATTCTGTTGAGGAATACTGTATCCTGAACCAGCTTATTGACATGGCACAGTTGAGCTTGAAAAAAAACATCAACAGAACTATCAATAGTTCCCTTTGCGAACCCCAGAGCTAAATAAAATATAGCTACATTGATTTATTCCAGAAATTCTAAGAACACCTGGTAGGTCTCTGTGATTGTTCATTCTAGGGCCCTTTTAAGCAATGACTATCAGTTGCACCAAATTAGTGCCATTTCAGGGTAGATTGTGAACAATTACTTCTGATGTACTCTGGGGACCAGATACTAATTCCTAAGAGTCTAGATGCCCAGGGGATTTTACGCAGGCTGCTTATTTTACACACAACAGGTCAGGAGGAAGACCATGAATTCCCTACCTGGCATCACAGAGTGATGATGCACCATTTATCGTGCACATATTATGCATGTGGCTTGTTATCTATGGTATTGATTAGGCATCTTTTCCATTACTAAGTGTTTGCATGAGTGGGATTTGCCATTTTCCCTGCTAAAGTTTGAGAAAATATGTCTACCCTGCCTTTTCATATTTGTAACACTACACTGGGCAATTTGTGGCAATAAGACAGCTTTGTTTTCAAAAAGAGAACACTTAATACTTCCTCTTCAAAACCTGACTCAATTCAATTCAATATATCTTTGATTTCTTAATTTGATTTCTTATTCTATCTCTGACCCTTATGGCATATTAGTTGGTAGCTTCTTACTGGCAGGTATGTTTTTCTTTAGTGGAACACCATGAAACCTAATCATTATACAACAGATTTCAACACTTTCAGTCTACGAGTCATTTCTGGATGGTCAAAAGCAATTTTAATATCCCATTGCACAATTAACATATTTCAAGATGTTTCAAAGAATAATTACTGTGTTATGTGAGCCTCTATAAATACATGCTTAAAATAATATATATATATATATATATATATATATATATATATATATATATATATATATATATATATATATATATATATATATATATATATATATATATATATCGTCAATCGGTCTGTTAATCGTTGTCAGCTATTAGTCTGGTCGACGCAGACCACAGCGGAGTACCCAAGCCTTTCGGTCTCGTGCCAGGCACATCCAATTCCGTCCCATTTCTTGTCGGAGCTGGTCTCTCCACCGAGTGGCTGGACGACCGAGTGGTCTTTTGATGTCGAGTGGCAGCCATTCAGTCACGGCCAGTGTCCATCAGCCGTCGGTCCTCCTTGTCAGGTGGCCGGCCCAGCGCTTCTTCGACTTGTCGGCCAACTCTATATACGAGATGCATCATTTAAGCTAGGATAGCCTGGATTAATAAATTTTTTTTTTTTTTTTTTTTATAAAAATACAAATATTGGAAAAAATAACACTCAGCACATAATTTGATACTTGTTTAATGACATGCATACAATGGACTTTTTGTATTGCCATATCACAGTTTAAATTGAGATATTACAGCTGAAATTAACCTTGCTCTACTAAACACACACACTCCATACTTCTCTATATTTATATACACACCCAGCGATACACATACTGTATATATCATATACCTATCATAGATACACCTAAATTTAGAAAAAAAAAACACATCTTTAAATCCTTTCTGTGAGACAGATGTGAAGCTAGTAGTTGTGCCCTTAAATTATGAATTATTGTTAAATCTTACAATCAGGCCAAAAGACCCACAATCACCGCTCTCCTTTCCTCTTCATTTTTCTTTCCTAATTACTTTGTCTTCTGATAAAGCCGAGCTCAGGGATCATCAAAGGTCTTTGAAACAATGAAGAATATATAGCAATTACCAAGACTTTCATCTGCAAGGAATAGATTAAAAACACTGCACTGTGGCAACTACAGAGATGAAAACTAAGGCTAGTCTGCACACATTAATAAATATTAGCTTGCATGCTATTTATTACTGCTTTTAAATGATAGTGAAATGAAAATTATACCTCTGGCTATTTTCAGCAAGATTAATTTGTACTGAGCAAATGCTTATAAAATCAAATGAATTATGTATAACAATACAGTGTGATTAAGGCCCATTGTGCTAGACATGCTTGGCCAAATTCTGAAAATAAAACAATTATTTTTATGAAGTTGAAGTATAATTTTAAAATACCTACATCCCCAGGTAGCTATATATATATATATATATAACCAAACATAAATATATATAATAGATATATATATTATAATTATATAGATATATATATATATATTATATATATATATATATATATATATATTTCATATATATATATATATAAATATATATATATATATATATATTATAATATAGTCATTTTTTCAGTTTGTGTTTGTTTATACAGTATGTGTATGTATGTATAATGAATTAATTATGCATTTCAATTATACAGTATTTACTGTTTTACCCTAAACTTCCAGTTATCTATTTATTTATTTATTCTGTAAAAAGCCTCAGTCTAGTTGTAGCAGCATACTGTATGTCAGTAAAAATGATTAAATAAATTAATAAATTAATAAAAAGAAATAATACTTTTAAAGTCATATAACTGGATAAGTTCACATTTCACAATTCACTATTTTCATCATGTTTACTTAAACTTGATAAAACTACAAATTAGGACAGTTCAAAAATAATTAATGCACAACTAAAGTACATTCACGAGGCAAAGGACCTGATATAGTGTCTACTTTCTATCAGTAATATATTTTCTGCTGTGGGTGACATTAGCCAGATGTCTTTCCGTAGGATTGGAGTATACCCTGTGGCAAGGTGAGGCCCCACAAAGCATTTCATTTTTGAACTTGAAGTGCCCCCTCCCCCCCAACATCAGCTGTGAAAAGGCTACATGCTGGGATCTGAATCCCCAACCTTCAGAACTTCACCACTTGGAAAATGACTTCATCTAGAGAAGATGCCTCAGCACACTTCAAATATTTCTTAGCAGAGGATTTCAAATATATGAAGTGTGTTTCAGGAAATTATGGCAATGCATACTTACATGGAATGAAGAGGACTTCTTTCAAGTTCCATGTGGATAAAGCTGCAATAACCAAATCACATGGTCATCATCCTCTGCTCCTTTCAGACAGGTGTGTTCTCTTCACAGCCATTGCATTTTATTTCTCGCGGGCTCATAAAATATGTTCATGGCAACATGACATGTCTATGGCTTTGATATTATTCCATATAATATTGTATAAAGCACTTCTGTGTCCTACATCAATTTGTGTGAACACTGCATGCCTCACGTTGGTGCCTTAGCCCTTTATGGATATTGTGACCATATGGTAACAGCTCATTTAATTGTATTCAGTGGGTTTAGCTAATGCTTGTTATGTCAAAGGGTTAAATACATGTATCTGTATGAAATAGCTGCAAGCTTCCTTATTACAAATGGCACTTTCAACTTCAGAACAAGGATAATAGAACCAGCTTTAATGAACACAATGTGCACAGTGTGAACTTCCATTAAAGTCATTAGGTATTAAAATGCACATGCAAGGGGAAAAACTACAATCAGTGGAGATTTAATGATAGGTTAAAGAGTGTTTAAATCTGTTTTGGAAAACATGCTGTAATTAGATGATTATTAGCAGTATTAGTCGTAGTACTATTTTGTCTGATATAATTATTAGATTATGAAATTTAATATAATAATAACAAAAATATATAGAATACCATTAAAATATTTTACATAAAAAATATAGTCAAGTTTTCTAGAACCTTGCATACAACACACACACACACACATATATATATATATATATATATATATATATATATATATATATATATATATATATATATATATATATATATATATATATATATATATATATCCTTGATTAATAGCATTTCTTTTATCAACATCCATTAATGCAAATGACATGACCCGGAATCCCCCACCTCCTCTCTGTTGCTGTAGGTACATTATTTTTCTCAGCTCTCATAAACTTGTGTCTTCGTTAGGGTGAATTGGGACAAAGGTGAAGGAACTACACCATCATAACATTGTGGCTGGTGTTATAAATTCCATTGACTACCTTATACAATTACAGTGTGCTCTCACAGAGCCGCACAATTTGGTACCAGTCACACACTACAACTCTGACACATCTTTGATGACAGGCCATCTGCAGGGAAATGTAGAATCAGGAGCCATAAGACATTGGGTTACAGTTCAGAAGAATTTGCAATTTAAGTATCTCATGACTGAGAAAGAGATGCAGATGAATTGTGAAGCATATCATCCAGTTGTTAGGTTTGCATGTAGGTTAATCAAGTGACAAACGGTCTGCAGCGCAAAGTGTAAAACACAATTATTAAGTGCTTCTTATTGAGAGGTTACATATACATGCATATACAGCACGGTATAACGTTAAAGTGCATTTCTGTTCTTTCACCTTTTGAAATCTACATGACGTGTTCCCTGATCTGAAATAAAAAATGACAGGGATAGGTTCTGCAATAGATATTAGTACCCTGTGAAACAGAGGAAGTGGATGGGAGGGGGGGGCAGTTACACAAATTCTCAGCATAAGAAGCTACTTATTTAGTATCTATTGCAGAAACACTGTTTACAATTTGTAATTAAAAAAGGGATTATATACTGCGCAACACAATACAGCAAGATGCACTTGACTAAAAGTGGGGGGAAAGTTAACTATTTTAGGAATAAGGTATGCATCCATCTCCTCATCTACATGAAGAAGATGATTACCTCTCATCTCAATTATACAATGTTTTCTGTTTCATATACAGTAAAAAGTATTTAATCATGCTTTTTTTCACCATTATTCAAAGTTGTCCCAGTGCCAAATGATTTTCAAGAAAAATGTAGTTAAAAGTTAGAATTGCATGCAGTTTATCATAAAACAAGTTTCTATTAATGTGAAACACTTTTTTGTACAACAATTTTAAAACTAAATTTAACATCTTTTAATTATTACAAATATTGTATGTTATGGGTGTTGTTTTTTAACTTGTTTGAAATGCCATTAAACATGGACATAAAATATTTTAATGATAGCACTATATGGTACAGTTAGCCAATGCCACCGAACCATATCTTTAAAATGCCCTGAACATAAGATCAGCATGACTGAAATGTCCCACAGTATGTATCTAGTGCTACAGCTATAAAAAAAAGGTAGCAACATTCAGCAGAAAACATCCTAGTTGTGCTTTCATTTTTGAGCAGTAGTTAATATCCCTGATCTGATCCACCCACTGTTTAGAAATCTACAGTTCTGGGTATTTAGCCACACACTTTGGCCCCTCCAAAGCGGATTCCTCTAGTGGGCAGACTCCAAGACATTATATAGCTTGCGAGTATGCATCTGGGACGCGCAACATTTCAAATGTATATGTTTGCTTGCTAATCTGCATCCATTCAGTTCTGTTATGTAAGCTGTTTAGGTTCAATGGTGTTCTACTAGCACAGCTTATTGGGGACTGCAATTTCTCCAGGGTGCAAGCCCAGCTCTACATCAAAACCTGATTGAGCAGAAAATATGTGCTAATGTTCACAGCAGTACTCTATTATATTATAAGCATGCTTGTAAATACTCACTGCGTGTTATTACGCCATTTGAACCAGGAATATTGTTTGGGTTAAAGGTCAGTCCTAATGCTCTCTCAGGAGGCTGTAGTTTTGAATATAACCAAATGGGATAATGGCCAGGAATACCCAGAGGGGGCAATGTAGCACATCGTAAAGAATCACACTGTGTGTTTTAAGTTTTCAGGACAACAAAGATGCCAAGGAGATAGCTCATAAGCAGTCGTTATTAATGGAATGACAAGGCTAATATTAAGCAGGATGTCTTACTGTAATAAATCTTGTCTCAGTCCCATTAGCAGTCCTTGCAACAGAAAATAGCAGGTTAGGTTATAACCTAACAAGACAGAATTGTGCCCTTCCAATCTCCAATGTATTTTATAATGCTGTTAAAAGTCAAGAATAGCAGCGATTTAAGCCCTGTTGATCCTCAGGAAGTTTAAAAACTGGAATTTTAAATGCAAAGACAGCTTTGATAGCAGTTTCTTTTTCTTTTTTTTTTTTTTAATTAAACAGACAATCTTGGCAGACACAGATAATTTTAGGTAAGTGTATTTGTACAGGGTTAGATAAATTGAATACAACAGATCAGACTTCCCCTTCTCTTAAACTGTTATGAACCAGAAATTAAGGTAAGACATCACGGTATGGTTTTTAATTTGCTTAAATATTCAGATGTTTTTGGCCAAAAAAGTCACTATTCTTCAATATGGTCTGTAAAGGAAGCTGAAACTAAGCAGTATTCAAAAATGCAGAACAAGTGTGATTTTTAAACTGGATGACCATTGGGTTCTGAAGATGCAAGGGTGCACTTAAGACCATGCCAAAACAATTCCATACCAAACAAACAATTAATTTTTATTGTGTCTCATCTGCCAGAAAATGCTAGGATATAAATAATGAATGTGGTCTTTAAGCAGGCATCTCCATTAAGGCACCCCCATTATTAATTCATCTGGATCGGGTGTCATATCATGTGAACAAGCTTTCAAATAAAGCGTGTTCTACACTTACAAGTTATCAACCAATAATGCAATGTTTTTTAATGCAGACCTTGATGTAGAACATGCCTGAATATAGTATGTCAGGCCACCAATCCCTACATTTTCTATTAGACATCTCGCATTAATTTAAATAATGCAGTTACTTTTCTCTGCTTCTGCCAGACCACCGTCGCTACTGTACCTAAGGCTGGTGCTATCCTCTTAATTATCCCTAAGCTGTTCATTAATATAAGGGTATCAATGCTCTGATAACATGATGAATACCTCTAGGCATCCCACCATACAAATCAGGGACACAAGATTAAAAATACAAAACAAAGGACAAATGAATTGAGGGGTAACACATAACATGATTTAAAAACAGCACAGAAATGGTTTCTTTAGCATGAACAGAGGTTTCCATTGAGCGTGTTTTATTTTGTATTTATTTAATCACAACAGAGGGGATTCACATCAGGCTCATTCAAGGCTACATTAAACATACAGTAACAGGAGGGGCACTCCATGTAATGACATCCAGATGAGTGCTTTACTATCGAGTATTTTTTAAAGCCACACATCAATGGTCTCCTTTGTACCTCCACACTAAATCCTTTTTTTTTTAATTTTATTTTTGCGTTGCGTGTAGGTTGACCCACAAATTATATCTAATCATTGAATCAATATGATCTCATCACTAACCCAAAAGTAATATTTACCTCCTGTGTAACATGTTTCAATTGTTTTCTATGGACATGCTTTTTTTGAGCAGTTTTGGGTTACATTAGAGAACAGGTTTTAGAAACATGTTGGAAATCAACATTAATATTAACGCAGTGCTCAGGCCATGCCTTGTGTAACAAAGGGCTTTGTACAGCATCACACTCTAAAGCCCTTTGTGTAATAGGCTGTGGCTTTAGTTACACTGAATACATGTTGTGCTCCTCTTGTAAAAGGTCAAGCAGCATTTCCAAATAATAAATGTAAATAATAACCTGAGCATGTAATACATTCCAGTCGCTGCAATATCAGAGTGCCGTATTCACTTAATAATCCCATCCCATAGTCAAGAAGCTTGCAACGGCTACTTTCATAACTTAAACAAACAGGAAAAAAAAAACACAGACCATACCAGCTTTGAAACAATTTCTCTTGTATTTTCCCAATATCAGCTGCCACAGGAGTCAACACATAGCATTTATTTTAGGGGAGCTGTTGAATGACAATGTTATAAGCTGCTTATCGTTATTTATGCATTAGTTTATTACAAGTTGTACTTTTTTTTGCATTTTAACCACTTCACGCAAATGGTTTTGCAATAAGCAAGTTTTTGTGAAACATTTCTAGAAATGGAATAACTGAAAAGTAAAATTTAGTTTTAAATTTGAACTTGAACTTAGTGTGAGATGTTTAATGCAACCCTTTTTTTAAATGTGATCAGTTTGTTCTGAATAAAATTAAATTTCTCCTTTGAGGTATTATTTTTTACCTTCACTAATGAGATTACTGTTGTAATGGGAATGTTACAACAGCAAATTCTTGCTTTTTTTTCTGCAGTACTATGGGAACAGCTTCAGGTTTCGCAGAGGAACTTGGCAGGAGTAATCCGTCTGTGATCTCTCCGACAAAGTGACTTTGTTAATTACTGAAATGCTATTGACATACCAGCACCAGTGGGGACTGATCCGTCACAAAAAAACTCCAGCATAGATTAGAAGATCAGTCCAAAGTTTTAAACCCCAAAGACAAGCCAATTATAGGCCTCAAGGTGTAATAGGGAAGTCTTAAGTAAATCTGAATGCACCTCAGCACAGGATTGGGCTTTTTGTAGATTTACCAGATAAATTGTTCAGTGTGATTCATTAAACGTGTCAACATGATTTCATTGAAGCCACTTTGCAGATGTGTTTACTGAATTCCTGTTTGCTGTTTATGCACAGAGCAGTAATGAACATTACCAGTACAATTTTAAAAAACACAAAACAAAAAAGAGAGAGGAGGGCCATTTTTTTTCAGTCCTGCTCAGTATGAAAACGTATTATATTTTTCAATGTTTAGAATATATTCTAATGTTCTGCATTAAACTTGAACATATTGTGTGTGTGTGTGTGTGTGTCTATATATATATATATATATATATATATATATATATATATATATATATATATATATATATATATATATATATATATATATATATATATATAATATATCCATCAGTGTATAACAGATATTTTCCATCAGTTTGTGTTTGTGTTGCCCACTTCAGTCTATAATATGCTTTCCTGTAATCCAAAATTGTACTACTGAAAACAAGGGCATTGTTTAGATCTGTGGTTTTATTTTACAGTAGATCAACTGAATAAAGCCTACTAGGCCATATTGAATATTCATAAAGCACAATGGTATTATACATCATAAGAACATAAGAACATAAGAAAGTTTACAAACGAGAGGAGGCCATTCGGCCCATCTTGCTCGTTTGGTTGTTAGTAGCTTATTGATCCCAAAATCTCATCAAGCAGCTTCTTGAAGGATCCCAGGGTGTCAGCTTCAACAACATTACTGGGGAGTTGATTCCAGACCCTCACAATTCTCTATGTAAAAAAGTGTCTCCTATTTTCTGTTCTGAATGCCCCTTTTTCTAAACTCCATTTGTGACCCCTGGTCCTTGTTTCTTTTTTCAGGCTGAAAAAGTCCCTTGGGTCGACACTGTCAATACCTTTTAGAATTTTGAATGCTTGAATTAGGTCGCCACGTAGTCTTCTTTGTTCAAGACTGAACAGATTCAATTCTTTTAGCCTGTCTGCATATGACATGCCTTTTAAGCCCGGAATAATTCTGGTCGCTCTTCTTTGCACTCTTTCTAGAGCAGCAATATCTTTTTTATAGCGAGGTGACCAGAACTGAACACAATATTCAAGATGAGGTCTTACAAGTGCATTGTACAGTTTTAACATTACTTCCCTTGATTTAAATTCAACACTTTTCACAATGTATCCGAGCATCTTGTTAGCCTTTTTTATAGCTTCCCCACATTGCCTAGATGAAGACATTTCTGAGTCAACAAAAACTCCTAGGTCTTTTTCATAGATTCCTTCTCCAATTTCAATATCTCCCATATGATATTTATAATGTACATTTTTATTTCCTGCGTGCAGTACCTTACACTTTTCTATACATCATACATTACTGGTATCTGTAGTGTATATGTAATAAAGTAATTCATTTGATCCAGTGTGTTTTTATTGTTGTTGTTTACTAAAATAAATAAAATCACCACAACAATTAGAATCACTGTCCATTCAATGAAGATTTCCAATAACCCACAATGCAAACTTTGCCTTGCCCCAGCTGGGACAGCATGAGACATCCTCTGATCTCACCACTCAATGGTGTTCAGTAATTGTTTAACTAAAATGCAACCTGCCCACTTCAATGACACATCTGTTCTCACCACTTATTATTAAAGGGGTCCAACTTCAATCTTACTGGCACCCATAGGATACATTAAGTTCATGTTAAGATGATAATGCCTGTGAGCTGTGAAGTAGGATAACCACCATGCCAATCCTTATTTTATCGTTCATATTAAGAGTATCACCTCACCTTACTAATTAATATAGACGCTACACTGAACAAAACTGTAATGAAAAAAATAATTCTGACAACAAAGTGTGTGTGTGTATATATATATATATATATATATATATATATATATATATATATATATATATATATATATATATATATATATATATATATATATATATATATATAATATATATTAGTTTAATTTGACTCCTCATTTAACATGATTTTAATCAAAATTATTACAAATCATGATAGCATGAATTTGTACAAGATGTCTCTTACAAGATGTTGTCCATATTATACACATCTTTTACATACCAAACACATTCTTAACTATGACAACTCGAAAACTAATAGCTTAATCATATTTTGACAACATCTGCATGTGTTATGCATTATGTATAAGGAGGATGTAAAAAATAACCACAGAGTACATTATACCATGCTTTATAGTCATAGTTAACTGGTTAAAAATGATTCACATTCATCTTTCGAGGCCTTGTAGTCTGCACATATATAGAATAGCTTACAATGCTATATAATATAAAAGTACATATATACATTGCATAAATGAGCTAATACACTGCTCTGATACCCAAGCAGAATGACCAAAACAAAGCCCACAGCAGAATGACTAAAACAGTAGCGGTAACAATGGTTCTCAAATGTGACCAGCAAGCCATAATCACAATAAACATACTATAAATTATGACACAGCAGCTCATTATTTTGATGTTAAACAGGTGATTTTGTAGGTGAATCAACTATTCCTATCTTACTTAAATCATAGCAAATAAGAAATTGCCAAATGTATGTAATGGACCGATGCCGAATCTGTTAAAAATCTGTCTTCGCCATCAGCCTGGGTGGCTGTGGGCAGTTGACGAACTACCCAGGCAGATACCAAAATGACATAAAATTCAATGGTTATTCGGCATCTGCCCATACATATAATACATGGACAATCACAACAACACCCACAGTACATAAATGTTTATTAATGATCAGCAAAATGAGAATATGTTAAAAAAGAAATGATATAAAGCTGGTACATTTGTATCTCAGAGAAACTGGAGAGGAATGGGAAATTAAAACAAGGCAATCATCCAAATAAAGCAAAAGCACTAACAGATAACAAAACAGAACATCTGTACAGCACTGAAACAATACATTTAAAAAAAAACAAAAAACAACTGGGCTGCTCAACCTCGTCTTCTTTAATATTAGCATCACAAGGGTATTCATGTATTGTAAAAAAAATAATAGATGGGCCTCTTCAGTGAGTTACAGGAAAACAATTCCATCTCGGCTTTCTGTGACAGTTTATAAACTACTCGATCCTCTGTCTCGTAATTTATGACATCACAGAAACACTAGATGGAATTATTTTCCTGTAACTCACAGAAGCCCTCCCATCTCTCTCTCTCTCTCTCTCTCTCTCTTACATATTCTTTTAATAATAATAAAAAACAGAATATAAACAAGTTATATTTATACGTTTCTGTGTTTCAGCAAATTAACAGTGTGGCCTCGGCAGAAATACTTCTTGGCTGTACTCTGAGGTCAACCCCTTTTTCAGCTTGGGAACCACTGGCTTAGTCCTTACGAACATAAGTGTACTTTACAAAGGCATCCTGATTTGGCCCTAATTCAACGCAGTTGTCAGGCTTTGCTCAGAAAAAAGCAAGCATTGGATTGAATAAGCATGGGGATTAAATAACCCCTCCACCTTGGGAGAGAGTGACCTCGGCAGATCAGGGTTAAGAAACATTGACAAGGAAGCTCAGGGACGCCAAGCATTTTATTGAGCCACTCTTCTAGAAATGGCAACTGTTTGGAGAAAATTACTCCAGGCTCCAGAGCTCACCACTTTGACAAAAAAATTAAATGGCATTAAAACCTGCCACAAAATGCCAGATTTAAGAATTGATAACACTTTAAAATAATGACTGCAAATGCATATCAATATAACTAATGTAGAACTTGTATATTATTGTAATGTTATTCTTCTGATAATGCACGTGTTTATAAGTTATATTAAATTGCCTATGGTTTAAAGAGTAACTTTTTTTTTTCAGATAGGGTTTGAGTATTTGAGTTTATGCATTCTTTAAGTTAGAGGAATGGTGTAATATATACATCTTCTACATATTATACTTGGGAACCAGGTCATCTTTAGTACCATTTTACTATTCTATCTAATTAACTTTTTGTTCAATAATTATAATTAGTTTTCTTCCAATCCCTTTTAGAGTTCTGTTTATACCACACACACATACACACACACACACACACGTACACCAACAACAAATGACAAATACAACAAATAAACAGCTACAAAAAAAGGTCAATTTGATTTAACCTCATCTCTCTATCTATCCAGGCTAATAAAACAACTGTATATATCTCAAATGATAGACTGTATGTAACCAAATGTGCAACTAATGGACTGAGATTATTACAAAAATGGGGACAATCACATATATATCTTCATTCTTTTGAACAGTGTAATTGAGCTTAAAAAGGTGTATGACTGGTTATTACTTCTACTCAAGTTCCAGATGAAGATAAATAAAGTTCAGAAACAGGCAGCTCTTATAGAAGGGGCATCAATGTACACAGGGCTGGAAAAAACTCTCAGAGGGAGAAATTACACGCCATGAGGGACCACAGCATACAGTTCCTATTTTGGGGGAGTCTTTCAGGCAGCTGAGATTTGGCAGTTTTAGCAGCCCCTTTCAAGACAATGGATGAACAACGAAAAAAAAAAACACATTATTCTTCACAGGCTACCCGAGAGACCTCAGCAATCATTTGTATGCTCATAGTTATTCCGTTCTCTCAAATTCATGACAGATCTTCTTTATTAATTTTAATTTGTCATCAATAACATGACAGACCCTCTTTCTGCAAGAAATACTGTATTAACTGTTTCACTCTCTCTGGCATCTATTATAGAATGTGATAATGATTAGCAATAATGAGGTCAAAGAGAATAATGTGACTGGAAGTTGCTAGAAGCGAAAGGTTGAACACAAGAGGATTTATTATGTTCACTTGCTGAAATGTAATCTGAAAATATGATATTACCACCTGCTAGGCCAGCTTATAGTGTTGTCCAGATCATTTACAAATGCCCCGCTAAAATGTTTATTTGTTTTTGGTGGATATTGCCTTCCCTTCTGTATTTTCAAATAAACATGGTTAAGGAAAACAGTTCATTATTTATATCTGCAAAAACTAAAACACTGGTAAAGAGAAAATAGAATATTAAGAGGAAATTGTTTCCAACTGTGTAATAAAATGATTGTTGAAGAAATGTACAATAATATGAAATCGGAAAGACATCAGCGTTGCATGTGTTAAAGCGTACACTGCAATGCTGGTGACTTTATGACTGAGCTTTGAGGAATGAATCTCATCTCCACATCTGCAATTGTTACACACACACACACTGAACTTAAATCTTGATTTCTGCCCATTTATTGAATAATGCATGTGATAATATAAGAACAATGGGTTAAATACATTTTTATAATATGTATTTAGGTTAAAGGATTAGGGTATATTCCTTTTATTAAATTCAAATTGACTATATGTATTTAGTTTTTATTAGGGCTGCTTAATAAAAGCATTACACAAATGTTAGCTTTATTTTCAACTTTCTTATCCCAGGTCGACCTTTAATTATTTTATGCTGATATGAAATATGACTCTCATACCCATATAATGCACACTGCATACACAGTTATTAAACAAGTATCAAGGGCTTATAAACCTGATTTTTAGATTGCCTTAGTAGAATTATACACTTATACATCCAATTAGTAGGAGGAATGAGATCAGAAATAATATCAATTAATATTTGTTCCCACCAGTATATTTGCATATGTAAGAGTCGCCTCTAACTCCTAAAAACGTGCTTGGTGAACTAAATGCCTGTATGGTTCAAATACATTTAATCTCTGGATTGCTGCAATTCACATACCGGTAAATAAAAACAAATCACTGTTATACAGTATTAGACATTTAAAACGTTACCGAGGATTAAAACCGTCATTTCTCTTTTTGCATTGAACCCGTGAGGGTGACCAATGACCTTGCTGGTGGTGGATGTTTCAGGGAACCAGGGTTACGGTAAGTAACCTAACGTTCCCTTTCAATTCAAAGATGACCATCTCCCTTGGGGAGGAAGCAGGATTTGTACACAGTGACACCCCGCTGCCGTTGTCCCAAATACGCATACAGGAGCTGTGCTCCAACCCGCTTAGTGGAGGTGATAGCCAAGAGTAATGCTGTCTTTATAGACAGATACTTCAACTCTGTAGAGTATATGGGGTCAAATGGGCCTTCAATTCTTAGTGAGATACCAATTCTGAAAATACTTCCATTTGTAGCCGTACAATGACCTAGTCCGGAATACGGACCTGTGTGGTTCGGCTGCTGTCATCCAGGGGACCTGCAAGAATGTTTAAGCGTGTCCCATCTGTGCAAACATCGAACTTGATAGCGGTGGCACACTATCTTCCAAGGCCACCTTGGAGCTAGGTTCCGTCTCATCAGAGAGCTCGGGCTCCCCTACTACCTCCATCTCAGTGGGGAAGGAGGTCTCACCCCAGGAGGCTGCTATAGAAAGCGTGTCCTCCTCCATCAGCTGGACGACTCTTCCTGTTCACCCTGATCTCCCTTGGGGGAGGGAGGGTACAGTACTTTGGGCGATGGTGGAGCCGGGGCTGCGGCCGGAACCGCAGGTACCTGCTGTTTCGACAGGAGCTCCAGGGCTTGGGCCATCTGAGCCTTGAGGTCCATTATGTCCCTGGCTTGTCTAGAGCACCTAACCCGTCTTGCTTGAGGAGATGGGGAATGGCTACGACGGGTCATCACCGGAGCCTGTGCCCAAGGGATGCCCTGCAAGGGGCTCTGGGGCTGCCAGGGCCACTGACGGTCCAGCCACAGAGGACGTGGAACTCGTCTCTGTGGCCTTTTCTAGCCGCTTCTGGCACACCCAGGGCTGAAAAGTCGCACAGATGTCGCAGGTCACCTCACTTCCAAGGACCAAGGTGGTGTGTTGGATGCCCAAGCATCGCGCACACAGGGTATGCCTGTCTTCCTGAGGGATATTAGCCCTACAGGGCATGCAAGAATGGAACCCGGCCTTGCCTGTCTTTATTCTGGAGTATCACGTGCACCGAGTGTCACTGAGCACTGTGAGCACCAGGCACCACGTGCACAGTGTGCACCGAGCATCGTGTGCAATGAGCACCGTGCGGACTGAGGCACTGAAGTACCAGGGGGGCAGCTATGCAGCGATGCCTACCTTAACCACGTGTGATCACACACCTGGTCAGCGAGCAGCATACACCAGGCAGACATAAGTGTCGAAGCCGTGGCGGGCAAGCTGAAAAGCAAAGCACAGTAAAAACAATTGAGGAAGAGCACACTGTTGTTGTTTGTTTGTTTTGAAGGCCTGACACACCAAGGGACTGAGGATGTCATCCAGGAAGGGGCCTATCGGCAACTCTGATATAGAGAGCTTAGTGAATACCTACCAATAAGCATGCACGTTCCATAAGTAATGTTTTGGTGGTCGTCTTCAAATTGAAAGGGAACACCAAAGGCATTATGCTATTTATTTATTTATTTATGACATTTTCTTTCTCCACATTCACATTTCACAAACATAACAACAAAATAGATTTTACATACCAGCTGCCTTTGAGTCAGTGATGGGAGAAATGTTTGTGATTTGACATCAAGCACAACTTGTCTTTGGCATTTACGTGTGCTGTTGCTTTAGCAGGTTTTCCCAGAGACTCCTTTCATCTGACGCGTCAGGTCTACAATCAAACAGGGAACCATGGTGAATTCACTTTTACTGTTAGGCAAACTGAATGCTATCACCCGTGTATTTGCCACCAACCTGCAGATTCAAGCCTCTAATCTGCCATCTGGATGGATATTATAAAGTTGGGAAGCGTGGGGAAAGCATTGCACTGTAACTACATGCTGTCAGCCAGCATTTTAAGGAGTCTGTGATTTTTTCTTAGTTTGACTTGAAAAATAAGCTAGCCTGAATGATAAAAAGATACATCAGCAGACTCCTGCTTTGCAAGGTTGTCACTGATGTGAAGTCAGTTATGGCATTTCCCTCTGCTAAGCCTTTATTTACGTGTAAGATGCTGTAGAAGCTTTACCTGTTGTCTAAACAAACATGATATTGCCAGTAGCAATATAGGTAAATGCCATTTGATTTTCTCCCTTTGCAATTTTGTTTGACAATAACTGAAAGTGTATTAAAGCCAAGGGGTGAACAGTTTTACAGAAATACATTCTGCACTGTATTTACTGTACTGTATATATATATATATATATATATATATATATATATATATATATATATATATATATATATATATATATATATATATATATATATATATATATAAACCGGTTAAACTTTTAAATCGCACAGTTAGGTTGTGCTGTGTGTTTAATCGCCAAAGTGCTTTCAATTAAAAACACATAGTCAACTTTTAATCTGTAGACCGTTAAATTTCGCGTGGCCGATGCAGATCCACATTATAAACACATAAGCATAACCATAGTGTGTACCATCTTCAGGTAGGGTTTTTTTTTTTTTAAATCCCTGTTACAATTCTTTAATTTATTGATGTTGAGGTTTAGCATTTTAAATTAAGATGAGGCAAAGCATACATGATGATAAATGGTCAGTTAAAAGCTGACAATTCACTTTGAATCGAAAGCATTGTAGATAATAATGCCATAATTTAAGAGCGTCACCATGTTCAAATTAAATAACAGTTGTTTTTTTTTTTTTGTTTGTTTGTTTTTTCAAAACCCTACCTGAAGACGTTACACACTATTGTTATGCTTATGTGTTTATAATGTGGATCTGCATCGGTCACGCGAAACTCACCTGTCTACAGATTAAAAATCGACTATGTGTTTTTAATTGAAAGCACTTTGGAGATTATACACACAGCACAACCTAAATGTGCGATTTAAAAGTTTAACTGGCTTTCAATTGAAATGTGTTGGTGCAGTAAGACCTTAAAGGAAAATTATTCGGAACCGCTGCATTAGTCCCATCCCTAATATATACAGTAGGTGTCACTTATTAACAACCTCTCGGTTCCCAGCAAAAAGTTGTCATTAAACGGGTTGCCAATATGCAAAATGCCCGTTTTCAAGTGTATTTATATGGAACAATGATATATACTGTAGTTATACAAATATAACACTGAAACATTGTCTGCTTTTTACAATGTATCACCTCCCGCTGTAAATCCATCTCAGTTTCGCGTGGAACTTTGCAGCCAGTTTCAAAGCCACGACTCTGTCTCAGTCCGCCTCAAATTCGCAGTTGTGAAGTCAGTGTGATATAAAAGCTGCATAAAGTATGTGCATAAATCATGCAAGGGCACTCTGTAACACTAGCGACTAGTAATAAAGCTGTCAATAAGCGGCGTGTAGTTGGTAATATCTATGGGACGGGATTGGCTTCCGGGAAAATGTTGTTAATAACCGAAAGTTGTTTTTTATCAGGTTTATAATAACTGTCATTCATTCTTTCTTTCTTTCTTTCTTTCTCTCTCTCTCTCTCTCTCAAGTTAGCTGGCTAACAACGATGAGCAATACTTAAAGATAATATCCTTAAGGAATGGAAAGAGGACAAGCGTTGAATTGACAACAGAACTCCCAGAAGGCACAGGTGTCATTGTCCATCAAATCAACAGCACGACGATCACTCATGAAATCAGAACTTAAAGGATGTGTTGCAGTAAGAATACCTCTGCTAAGAAAGGGGAACAAGACTAAAAGGCTCAAATTTGCACAAGAACAAAGAAATGTGTGTGTGTGTGTGTGTGTGTGTGTGTGTGTGTGTGTGTGTGTGTGTGTGTGTGTGTGTGTGTGTTTGTATATATACACACACATACACACACACTGTATTAGAAGAGAGAGATTGAAATCAATATGGACATACAGATATTAAAGCAGGCAGTATTAAACAATATCACTACATTGATATGCTCATTCAAGTTACAAAAGGACATTTTTCAGAAAATAACGCATGCTGTGCTTTTCCATCATTGTTTTACAATAATTGACAATTTAAACATGTCTTATCCTAATTCTGGACCTTTAATTTAACTATTAGTGACAGTTTGTGCACTCCCTAAACACACACACACACACACACACACACACACACACACACACACAAACTGAACTCTGAACAAAGCTCTGTCCAATTGTTAACATTCCAATTAAAACGTTGCAATCTCTGAAGTGGTTGTTCTTGTTCCCTCAGTAACTAGCTAAATAAATACACTGGCACTCCTGTTCACACTGGGGTCTTTTTTTTCTAATTTCACATATTAGTGAGAGTATCAGTACATATTAATTATTGTATTAATTACACATAATTAAGATGAGGTGAACCTTTCATTTCACATCATATTTTAAAGTGATAAGATTGAAAAACATAGAAAAACTTGGGCAGTCTGAGGGTTTGAACATGTTAGTAAAAAGTAATTTAGCAGGAAATTATATTAGAATGAATGCCTGCAGAACGCTATTTAGATCAAGTTTTCTTTCTAACATTTTGTGGGAGAAATCTCAAAAAGACAACGATGCCATCAGAAATAGGTGGTATCGGAAAGTATTTAGCCTTTGGCTTCACCTCGGGACAAAACAATCCCACGTGGGTTAAAACCAACTCTCACCTTTCTTGGTCATTAATGTTTGAAATCATACTTTATTGTGACAGAGCATAAGGTGCTGACTGTGAAACTGCAGTCTGGTGGTGTCACATGAGCACAGTGATTGATCTCCTTACCGAGCTGTTTGCTTGAGTGACACACAGTTTTGCTTACATTTTTGGCATGTAATTTATATTATTCTTCAACTCATCCCAAGCAATTCACATGAGTAATTGCTGTTTTATTTAATTATTTCCCCCTTTTTAATTACCAATAACAATAACAATACATTAAAATTGATGGTTGCAAATGTTATTGCTAATCCCACTATATGAGGAAACATGTCAGGCTCTATCAGAAAGCAGTAGCCCTTTGGACAGAAAATGAATGTGACTTACATGTGCAAAAGTTAGTATAAGCTTCACTTGGCAGGATTAAACCTGAATAATATTTATTGTAAATTAGTATATATTTTAAAATGTGTATTAAGACCTTACATTTTTATAGCAAAATGGGAGGGGGTACTATAATACATAAACATAAATAAAAACAACTAAACTGTTGGACTTTACCCATATCGTTTGGTGACATACCTGTATTTAGGTCAAAACAAAAAAATGAATTTTAAGTATGTATGCCTAAATAAAAGGGCATGGGGACCTCATGTTAATGGAATTAGGAATGTCAATATACACCGACGCTATGTTCTGGTGCTATTACAATTCAACTAGATAAGGTGCTATTCATCATAGTTAAAATAAACATTTACAATGTTTTCCCAACTACTCCTATTTTACAACCAGTAAAGCCACACCAGAGGACACTGTGCACAGTAAATCTGCATCAAAGTCTAATTCATAATTTATGTAATGGCATTTACTTGGACACTGATTAGCTACCTTATCAACCCTGTAATAAAGGAAGCATAACCCCTAGTTTATCATTCATTTATCTGAAGTTATTTTGAATAATATCACCAGATTGTAATGTGATCGTTATGCTGCACAGCATGTGCAGGCCCGTATGCTACACAGTCAGAGTCAGAAGCCTGTCATAGTTCATGCTTCTTAATTTGCTCAGCCCTTAGACATTCATAAAATTGAATCAACAGAAAGGTATAAAAGCCATATCAAGAGGCTGGATCTTGGGGACTGAAACACTGAAGAACCTATGAATGAGATGTTAAATACAAATTGTAGGGCACCAGGGTGTGTGAAACAGGGCTTGGAAAAAAAATCAAAGGGGCAAATTAAAGCTTATGGGAAAGAATGGATAACAAAAGTCATGTTAGGCAGGCTGTTGAATTGTGAAGGAGCAGGTAGCAGGCTTGAAGAGGAATTAGCAGGCTGATTGTTCTGTGTCATCTGAGCCGGGGAAATAAATAAGGGGGCTGGCGCCGATGTTTAAATCTTCACCAGCGATCTTCCCTGGTGCTTAATGTCAAACCTAATGACCTGTTTGTCGAAGCTTTTTTTACATGTAAAAATTGCATGCTTTTCACATTGGATATTATGGGTAAGAATATGGACTATAAATTACACGGCAGTATAGTTAACCCCTTTAGGACTGGAACCATCTATTTATGATATGTCCAGTGTTTCCCCCTGTATCAGGAATCATTTGTTTCCAATACAGCCTACTGGACCCTTTCAAACCAGTGCAGTGATGCATATCATCATTAATATGGACTGAACTTGTGCAGTTTAAGATGCAGGAGGCTTTGCAGATTGATCGCATTTGATTGTTATTGCTTGGTTCTGGTAAGACAACTATGTTAAAAATGGTTAAGAGGTCAAGTCATTTGTAACAGTAATTTGATTGTCAAGATACTGTATATGTTTGGTTATTACACTTGACTACCCCCGGCTGTCTGCCCAATGTTTGATAGGCTGTTTTGAATTCTGAGATTTGGAGAAGGTACCTTTTGATTTTCTTTCCGGATCGGAGCCAATCCTCTCTGTACTCAGTTAAAAGCCCAAGACAGGACTTGGCATGGTCATTTTTTTTCCTGCCCCGACTGTCTCCAGGCCTTCAAATACAATGACTAAATTGCCTCTTGCTCACTGTCTTGGAGTATCTTTTCCTGTAATTCCTTTCCAAGATCTCATAAACGGTTATTTTATTTTATATTTTCACGAGAATAGGTTGCCACACATGGATCCCTGGTTCCTCTGCAGGTCAATCGCAATAAAAGTGTTTTTTTGTTGTTGTTGTTGTTGTTTTTTTTTTTAATCAAGTTTGGTTTTCAAAGTAAATTTATCATTTTAGTTTTAAAAAAAACTACTTCATTTAGAGTATGCAAACATTTCTCACGTGACTTTCCTTTTAAAAATATTCTTGCAATATTTCATTTCGACTTCAACTATTACCCAGTCTTATTTTTATTTGTATTAGCCCATTGACTGGAGTATAATCAAGGATTATTGTGCCATATGTGTTGGCCAGTAGGGAACTACTAACCTACTAGCATGCTTTAAATCTGCATAAAAAATATGAATGTGCCCCTTTTTACTGACATTCACAATTCATACTTGAGAATCATAAAGTAAAAAAAGGTGGGAGGTATGGGGGTTAAAAATTATGACAGGGGACTTTTTCCTTTTACTAAATGATGACTTGGCCTACAGTCATCAATAATCATTGATAATGACATCATGCACATGCTTGTAGGTTGGTAGTTCCATACTGACCCATGCAAACACATGATAATGTAAAAAACAAATGTATCATTTTATTCAGGTGCAGTCAACAATGAAATCAATCTGAATTTAAGCACTTATCACCCCACCACCCGTGTTTCTTGAATGTGTTTCTTTTCCTTATTAATATATAGTGAGATGGCCTCATATAATTGTCTTATCAAAGCTGAGCCTGATGTTTCAACTGCAAGAGATTTCAAGCGATTAAAGATGTACAAGAGGGAATGAACAAAAAAAAAAAAAAAAAAAAAATGCTTACATGCAATTCTTTTTAATTAGAATTTGGACATAAACTCTTTGCCTTCATAAAAAAAAAAGTCTGTTATTCACAAAAACATCTGTTAGCATACACACAAGGAAGCACACACTCTGTAATTCTGTCATCACTTCACCAAAACACAAAATACTAAGGAAAGCTGAACAGGAAAGCCAACACTTTGAGTTTTAAACAAAAGATGCAAGCGTCACTGCCAAAGCAGACACCGGCCCACACCTTTCAATTAATGTTGCTCACAATTAAAGGAAGAACTATTACCAATGGAATTATACTTGAACATTTTTAAATAGATGGAATTATTCTTTGAAAACAATAGAACCTGGAAGCACTGGATGACTTTGACTGTAACACTAATTTTGCACCACTGAACCTCGTCAAAATGCTTCCTGTTTGTGAAAAGTTTTCTTGTACATGTTGCATTTGTTTTATTAGACAGCATGCTGTTTTCTGTACTTCAGTAGAGATACTGAACTGGGGTCTGGACAAACTGAATTGGGTTAGAATGAGAACAGTTTACTTGACACTGGCCTCTGGATGCTTTTGGCAAAATAAACCTAATCTAGAAAAGGCAAGAAACAATTCCGCCTTAAATTTCTCAATAAAATGAAACTTATTTATTTATTTTAAACAAGGTTCCCAAAGATCATGAATTTGCCAATTAATAGAAAAATCTCAAACTTGTTGCTTAATTAGCCTCAGCTCTCAAAGGGACTGAACAGATTGAAATTACAATGACTGCAATGAAGATTCCAGCAGAGGGGGCTCCTTACTGTAAGCTGTGTGTTTACAGCACAGTGATTAATTGGGGAGGTTCTTACTGTGTACCAGTCCATGGGGTCTATTCAGTTCATCTACATGGTGAAGGATCTAAACACTGCCACTGTTTACTCTTTTAAGTGTTATGTGTGTACCAAGGTTATGAAAATCAAACATTTAACAATGCATGTGATTCTCTTTGGTGTACTCCTGTCTGTAAAATGTCAGGGAAGGTTACTATTTAAATTATTTAAACAATGGCATTATTTATACACATAAAACATCAGATTAACTGGATACACCACACCCCATACACTTCTCTTTTCTTAGTTTCCAGAAAAACAAAACAAAAAAAAAGGATTAAACACTTGAAAAGCAACTCAAGCCAAACCGCCCAACAATGACTTTTCACCTATTCCATACTTTATCAAGAGGATAAATTGCTGCCCACTGAAGGGCCTTCACCATCCACACGTGTTAAAACTGGCCATACAAAGTAAACTAAAAGAGAAAACACAACTTGTTACATTTTCAGGAAACATGGGACCTGTAGAATGTGCAGGGTGACCACAGCAAATTCCCTCATCCAATCAGATCTTTAAATGGCTTAATTGCTGTCTCATATCTAGGCCTGTGACTTTGAATTAAATTGTAATAATAAATATAATAATAATAATAATAATAATAATAATAATAATAATAATAATAATGTGAAGAAGAAGAATACATTCCTGGAAACTTAATGTGCACACTAAACTGAATATACTGTACTTTCACACACCATCAAAAACTCTTATTCAGAAATGCACAATCGTGAAAGTGCACGTAATCAAATTAATTTAGTCATATCTGCTTAAATAGCTCCAGGTGTGCCCTTATTATAATTGCACAATACATTTTTAGTGGGAATTCTGTTTTAATGCACATTTAGCAGATAATATTGTGTTGAACCATCACTTCATAATATTTTGTTGATCTAATTCACTCCACAAATAACATGCTCTTTTTGTACAAGTTCACCTAAACTATTAGGAGAAAGCTTACCCATATTAAAGATATACAACATATGTGTGCATAAATCACTTTTTCAATCAATAAGATAGTTATACAAACAGGTGTTTACTGCTCATAAAAACAGTAAACTGGAAGATGTTTCATGTTAAGGTCAAAGAGCATTTTAATGTTGCAAACCTATGCCATATAACTTTATGCCTCTTAGCATAGTTGCATATGCTTTGCCATTAGCCCCGTCTGTAAGAGGTTATGTTTTAATTAAGTAATTAATTAATTAATTAACAGGGAGTACTTTGTTATAAAAGAGGTCAGTGTCAAAATGTACATTATTTGCAAAATATGTGCTACATATTCAGCATTTCAAGTTCAGGCACTTCATTAACACATGGATGTTTGTTTTAGCATTAGTAAGAAAATGGAATTCATATATCTAAAGTCCACATCATAAAATAATCATACATCTCCTTAAGAGGTGCATTAACTAACTGAGTTCATCACCTTATATATTGAATATTTTTATACACCCCCCAATGTTTACACAGCAGAAACAGAATCTTAGGCCTTAGAAACATGCATAATAGAAATGGCTTCATAGAACCTTACATATATATATATATATATATTACACACACATACACACGTATATGTATGTGTGTATGTATGTATGTATATGTATATAAAGTATTATCTGAGAAACATCCTGAATTAAGAATACCTTGTCCTTTGCTAGCCACAGACATGCTCGAAACCTACAAAAGGTAATATTATTGGTGGCCATAATTTTATTTAAAAAATAAGGTTATATATATGAGTCAAGTGAAAATTGATACTGCAGTTCTAGCACCAACCTAAATTGTAGCTCACAACATTTTTATTGTAAAACTTGTGTATGTCTATGGGAGATGCACATTCTATAGTCAGATATTCACACCAGCTAACTTAGAGATTGGACATGGAATTTGAAACTGATGTCCATTCTGGACCTATACTTGGACAAATACTTTTTTTCAGCAGAAACCAAACAGTGATTGTGTGTTGCATGCTTTTATAAAATTGAATTTAACCACAAAATTTAGACTACAAACAAAATGCTGCTTTTTGTCAACCAAGATGGCATAACACCTTTCATAGAAATCATATGGCTCACATATCACATCAATTTATTACAGGACAGCAAACAGTTGATTAGAAAACGGCCATCTTGTACGGTATAGGACTGTTGTAATCCGTATTGTCTAGGGCAGACTGGCAGCCCATCCAGATGGCATGGAAATCCTACTGGGTTCAAAAGGATCTCCATGGGGACTGGAGTTTGCTACTTGATCCCACACACACTACTGAAGACGACGTGGGTCTTGCCAGCAGTATAAGCCCTCTGAAAATGTTACAGATCTGCCTGGGAATAATCAGAGAGAAGATACCTGGTAGCTAACAATGATTTATGAGACCTGAAATGCATAGTGCAGTTCAGTATCAAGATCTTAATTACATAGTGCATAGAACATAGTCATTTAGTGTGCACTAAAATGTTTCAGGCATTACTAAGCTGAACAAATGGTTTTCTTTGAGGTTTCTCCTGATGATCAAAAGCACCCAGCTCCCATAGTGAGGAAGTCAGTTGGGTAAAAAAAGAAAAAGTAATCATTTGCTGAATTCATAATATGAAAGCCTCTAGCATTTGGACTATTGTTAAGTCCTGAACTACAAACTATTAATTTTGATGCATCACATTTGTGGTCTAGACACACAACATTGCAAAACCATGCAAAAACTTCATTTAGATTTTATCAGCCCATAGTTAAAATATCTGCATTTATATTTTGTAATACATCAGCAGCAGCTTGTAACCAGAGTTGACATTCTACCGAGGGCAAACTTAGGTTTCAAGCTATATCCGGCAGTATTTATATGACTGCTTGGTATTTACTATTCAACCTCCAAATCTATGTTACACAGTAAACCAACAGAGAAAATGAAAGATTCTTTTGTACTTTACCAGAATTTTTGCATGAGCATCAGCATCGATGATGCAAAAAAAACAACCAAGGACATGACAGTGTCCTCATAGCTGGTTACAGCCATTATTATCAGTATAACAAAACCACCCAATGGGAAAAGGGCCATCAGCTTGATAACCAGTGTAAAGGACTTCTATCTTTACACCAACACAGGAACCATCTGCCTCACGGAATGAAAAAGTTAAATGTTAAAGATTTCCATCTAATTAACCAGAGTCAAAAACTACATTATGTATTGCAATGGTGTAATACCCTGAAAAAAGGGCATAATTTTTATTAAGTGAGTGATTACAAAAATGACAAATTCAATTACGATTAAACAATGTGAAACTAATATCAAATGTGCCCCTCCATTTGATCATAGTAGCAGCTCTGCTGACACATAATTTAAAAGTTTAGGCAGAACAGAACTGGACAATCAAACTTGTCACATTCAATGACACAGCCTCTTCTACTGACTTTTCTGATTTTCATAAAAGTTCCAGTGGGTATTTTACAACAAAGTGTAATAAAAAGAATCATTAAATCAAGGTTCAGATGCAAGCCAGGGTCAGGGAATAAATGTAACAAAATCAGTCAGTGCTTCAGCTTGCATTTGAGGTTAAAGGCATCATTTTATGATATGCTTTCCATTTCTCCATCATGGAAAGTATGATAGGTGACATGTGCAATACATTGTGATGGGCTTTTCATAATAATTAGCTGACAGCATCAAGAGTATACAAGTAAATGTATAGGTGTCAGACCAAAATCCCCTTCCCCAAAAGCAGTTTACAATCACTCAGTCTTTTTATTAAGTTCATTGTTCTTTTATAGTTCAACATGATGCAACCTCTAATTACAGAAAAGTGAAAGCTTTGTGAGAACATAAATAAATACATAGAAAAGAACTGACATGCCAGAGAATAAAGTGATAGTATATTACAGTATGTGCCTTAAATATTGAAACCTTATCTGTTTACTAGTAAACTCTGTTTCTGACTGTACAGGTACACAAGACTGATTATACTTCTTGGTTTACACCAATGAATGCATATAATCTGGATTTAGAGAACTTAAAATAAGTGAATATGTATAACATATATGGATATTTTATGGACTGGTACTGAAATTGGGCAGTTGCCGAAATGCCCGGGCAGTTCGCGAAGTGCCCAGCTGCGGTTGTCAGATGCCGAATTAGCATTGAATTTGATGTAATTTTGGTATCTGCCCGGGCTGATGGCAAAGGAAGATTTTTAACAGATACAGTATATTACTAATAGAGAGTGAATTACCCCTGTTGCCTTTTACTAATTCACTCTCTATTAGTAATATACTGTATCTGAAATTACATAAAATTCAACGCTAATTCGGCATCTGCCCACTGCAGCTGGGCACTTTGCAAATTGGCTGGGCATTTCGTCAACTGCTCGATTTCAGCATCGGCATCGATAAATTGAATACAACTCTGGTGCCCCTTTATCATGATACTTAAAGGCTTCATTTTAATCTTCTGATGCTTTCAGTACATAGTCTAAACAGCTTTTAAATTGCGGTACCTATATAGTGTATACACACAAACACATTTTACTGTAGTTATGATGCCTGAAATCTAGTGAGCATTTTTGTGTGAATAGTTTAACCTTTGTTTAATCATGACATACATCTAGGTGAAGTCAATCTTATTCCCTGAGGTTGGAGGCATCTCCTTATTAAATATTGGTAATACAGATTTGGCTTCATTAGATGATCATAATATGGGATTTGCCTTATTAAATATTCATAATACTGATTAGTATAGCACACATTCCAACCAATCTCTGATAAATATGTCATTTGCAGTATCATAACCTCCCTATGTTATGCCCCTGTTGGCCCTCCCTGTCCCACCATTGCCCTGTGCCCAATCCCATTTCAGTTCCTTTTCCCTTCTTGCTCCCCTTCATTGGAATAGTTATCATAAAACAGTCACCCACACTACGTCGTTTCCGCACCTCCCTCAAAACGCATCTTTTCTCCCTAGCCCATCCTACTGATACCCCTGGCCCCTGACTTCCTGTTATGACCCTGCTTCCCTAACCCTGACCTAGCCTCTGGCCCCCTGCTTTCATTTAGGCATCTAATTTGTCTCCCCACCCTAGTCCAAAAAACTTTTTTCATCCATTTTTCTTGATTGTACTGTTTTGTTTAAACTTGTAAAGCACCTTGGCTAAAGGCGCTATAAAAATGTAAATAAATAAATAAATATTCTTGCGTATATCCCAAACCATCTGGTAAATTCTACTTTATTGCAAGCTTCTAACCTCACTTTGTAAACAACTCCATATTGCGATAGAATATTTATTCAGTGTGGGAAACCATTTACTGTTGGTGATTATTCTTTATTCAAGCTCTCAATGTCAGCTGTTATGACCTGGTAAAATGCAAATATAACTGTGGGGACTGTCAATGGCACTTTTTGAGGATACTCTACCTATAGCTGGCATTTTTAAGGCCTGTATATAATTGAACTTTTTAACCCGTATAAAGAGTTATTTTATAAGCTGGCTGCAGCACTAAGTAGTCGCTACAGGGAAATAATAACTAGGTCACTTTGGGATTCAACTTATGACAGTGCAAGAGTCTCCAGCAATACCTTGCTCATTTATTTCAAACTTGAATGACCTCTTCAGTGTTAACTCCAATCAGTTACAGTATTGTTTTTGAATTACTTATATCAACTATTTCCACTCTCAAATCAAGAGCTCATAATTGTATTGTGTGTCACCTTTCACCATTTAAGCAAATGGTATAACCCATTTGAAGTCCAATAACAGATTTTTAAAAGAATAATTGCAATGCCAATGCAATTAAAAGGAACTGAATTCTGATGACCCAGTGTAGCCAGCACTGTAGGGGCAGAGGGATAAGAAGCTCAAATCCAGTTTATTAGGTTGCCAGCCTGCAAGAATGAAACAGTGATGGTTAGGAATTCCACAAACACAGAACATAACTGCCAAAGACCCTTCACCAAATGAACAAACAACATAGTGAGTGCCATCATCCACAATTAGAGGAGAACCACAGTGAATGAGAGCGCCAGAAAGCAATCAGATTTGACAGACACAACTGAGTCTCGCAAACAAGGCAGTTTAAGTTTTTAAAATCAATACTCTGTTTAACTGGAAGCCAGAAAAGATTATACAGTGTCAGGGAGATGTAACTGTATTTCCTAGTTTTGGTAAGAAGGTAGATGGATGTATCTTAAGATGAGATGTTAAAAATGTTTATGGCTCCCTGAGCCACCAAAATGAAACCACCAATACAATGCCCCCAGGACAGAATGAATCCCTGTGGCATGCATGCTTATGACTTGATTGAAGGCAGTGCAGTGTGGGCACCACGTCATCAAGGTCCGTTCAGCCTCATTAGAGGGGCCATGCATATTAATGCTGTGCAACAGAGCACAGTATTAGCCTACGAGCACAGCAGGTTCATAAATTGACTACAGGGGTTTATGGAAAATTACTTTCATTGAAAATTGCGACTGCAGGTGATTTTTAAGACCCCTGCAACTTGTCATTACCTTTTAGAAAAACAAAATAAAAAAATGTTAGCTCATTTTAGCACAACCCTAGTAATTGCAACCATCTCAATCAAGCAACAACTCTGTGTTAATTAATTTGATATAAACAGAGGCGGACATAAAAACGGCCACTGTTAAAATTTAAAAAATAGGACCTAACCTGTCTTTTTACAAAACTACTCTAAATAAAGAGATTCACAAACAATGTTAGAGATGTTGGTTTTCACAAAGTAATGATTTTAACAATTGCACTATTTAGATTTGCCACCGTTTAGATTAACTGAAAATAATCTGTTAGCATTCAATCTGAATAAATATAATTCTTACTTTGTTCACAGGGTGCTGTAATTAGGGGTGTGCCGATACTCATTTTCTGCACTTGGACTATTCACTACAAGCAGCTATAAAGCTGTGTGTTTGAGGCCTCAGTGTGTTCTTTCAGCATTGCATCACTCAATGACACTAACATCTGGTAATAGGGGCTTCAACGGCATGCCCTTAATTTTCTTTTTGTATTGCATTATTGTTTTCCCAGGTTTGATCTTTGCCATCCCCAATATTTAGATAAACTACATCGGCTAGATAAACTACAGCATGTATTTATTCCAGCACCGTATATAATGTACGCACAAGCTATCTGTAGGTATAAAGTGTGCATGAGACGGTTTACATGGATCCCTAAATCACACAGTGATGGGAGTAGAATGACTTATTTCCCAGAAAGGATGAAGGAAAAAATAGAAACAAATGAGGTCGTTGAGGAATATTATGTTTACATTCTTTACTGTTTACACAATCAAAACCATCAACTTAATAAAAGGTGGGTTTTCAAAGGGAATGAGGCAATAAAATAAAAATCATGCAAATGTAAACCAGAGCAGGATGCTTGGCACTTCTGTAGCTAGTGACCTTTAAGTTCATGATGAAAAACAAATGTCAAATGTGAGAAAGGCAGGAGTGTTCCTGGCTTTTCTGGGGATTTTGTATGTTGTCTCATAGGCTGCATTAATTCAGTCCAGCGTCAATACCTTTGAAAACTGGGAGTTTGTGTTTAAATGCAGTTTCATATTTATTCAGAAATCAACAATAAAAGACAACTTTATTTAAAGAGTCCCTCCAGTGCCAACAGTAAAAATCTAAAACTCGAGCATGGGTTTTTATATCAAAATGTACATCAGGGTTAATTACATACATTAGAGTCATTGTAGACTACAACTGTAGTCATTAAGGGATTGAAGATAGATCTAAATTGTCTAGTTTGCACTGCAGTTGATGATAGAAAGTTTGAGTGTAAAGCAGTGTGTTTCTAATAGTTGTGTCAACTGAACATGACCATACTTACTGTATACAAAAGATTGTGCCTTGCCAACCATGGTACTCTTGATAATGCAAGTTAAAAAATTGTTACCTTTCAGTACAAAATATCCGATAAAGTTGAATCATTTCCATTCAAAGTCATAGTGAAAGTTCTGTTTGAGCTAATTACATTTTCACAGCCCATGTGTTATCCATAATTACATAATAAATGCATCCTTCTATGAAGGTCATGCCAGTCGTTTACCAGTCATTTCTTTTAGTCTTCAAAAAAGGACAAATATAGATGTCAAGTTTTGAGTTTTTGAGAGATGAAAACCCCTTTTCTGAAGGGAAATGGTCTTTCTGGTCTCTCCATCAGTCCACTCAGTTAAGTAAAATTATTTCCTTTTATATATATAATATATATATAGGTTATATAGATATATATATATATATATATATATATATATATATATATATATATATATATATATATATATATATATATATATATATATATAGACACACACACACTAGGAGCAGTCCTTATTATCAGAAAAAGAAAATCCATGATGAGGCTGCATGACTAATTTGCTTTATAAACAGGAATCCTTTTCATGATTGACAACTAATCATCTGAATAATCTTCAGTATAATTGGTAACAATACTAAAAGGTAGTGTTTTATTTCTTCTTAACATTGCCATCGTTACAGCTCAAAACCAAGTACTAGTTAAACCTTTAAGCTGGCTGCACTGATTGACAGCCCAGTAAATCAATGGGTTTATCCATTCCCAGAACCAGTGCTTGTAACTAAGACCTTAATGCTCACGGCAAGTTTTTCAAGCTGTAGTATTGACTCTGTTCAAACTGCATTATTTTGTTGCAAAAAATAAATCAAAGAGAATACACTAATATTGTTACAATTAATTTGTAATTAGTAATATTACATACCCAATCATCTGACGTATGAATTTCCTGAAACTAAATACACTATGTAATATATATATATATATTATATATATATATATATATATATATATATATATATATATATTATACTGTTTTTGAAAATGTGTCAACAATAAACTACTGTTATTAATGTATCTTTTGATTGTAGGTTAAATCAGAAAAGATGAGCATTTAGAAGAGCAAGCAGTTTACCTACAAGGAATTAAAAAGTTAATTCATTGACATGGCGGGAATTGCGTTTCCCGGGAAAGTCAGTTCATGGGTTATGGGGTAGTGAGAAAGTCATACCCTATTAACATGACCTATATTGCAAGCAACACACGTTGAAAATGTAGATGAACTGCATTCCAATCATTTTTTCAGGATGTGTTGATTGCAGATTATTTAGGTGTGTGAATAGGACATTAGCAAGGGAATACTGTACCTTGATTAAGCCCATCTTATTTTATATTTAAATGTATTATTAAAAAAAAAAAAATGTTGATAAGTTAGATATTTTATTGGATACCTAAATCCCTGATTTTTTTTTTAGCAAGTTTCTAAAACCTATTTTCAAACAAATACAATTAAAGCCAATTACTTAATAATGTAAAATAACTTTAAGTGCTCCACTAATGATCTGGTTGGGAGGCTAAACATGTGCAAGGTTTTTGATAAGTGAATTCAATGTACACTAGGTGTTATAAATAAACCCAATTTGGGAAAGAAAATACACATACTTTGGCTCCAAGAAATGTCAACAATAACACATGTTTAATTTCCATTAAAGGGTTATTTTTACAAGGTTTTTTATCCTGGTAGTACCAACACAGATGTAAGACACAAGGAAAAAAAAAAAAAAAAAAAAAAAAAAAAAAAAAAAGCATTTAAACAGGGTAGTATTTGGAGCCTTAACCTTGTTTAAATGCCCTAAAGCTTTGTCTGTATATTCATAGACTTCTCATTTTTCTGGCATAATGACTTCCAATGAACCTATTTACATTACAGTGCTTACTAAGATTAACCTCCCTGAGCAATATGGGCTGCAGAGTGGCCCAGAAGCAGCGTCTGTCCCTGTAAAACACTATTGCAGATGAGGCAATAATACTGTTTTGTTATTTGTCTGGAGAAAGATAAAATAGACCATTAAAGCCCCATTGGCACCTTCCAAAAAACAGAACAAGTAAAGGGTTGAAACCCTTGCTGTTCTGGGAATGTTGGTGAGAGTCCAGAGTCTGTTCCATTGTAAGACTGTCTACCTGACTATAAAAAGACAGCCCCCATAGGAGATTTATATTCTTTCAGGGAATGTGGCTTTGCTAGGGGGGGGAGACTTTTGTCCAACACCTCTGCGGTTATAAGGTACCAGTCAAGGCAAGGAGGAGGGTGAATTAGACCTGTGGAACCAGAGATCCAGGATAGTTCACCATTACCATTATGCAGCCATGTATATGCTGCAACACCCATGTTGTTGACTTCAGTGTACTAGAGTATTTAACATGATTATTTTGATATGTCTCATATGGGTTATTAAACTAGGGGAATGTTCTCAATGCAATTTCAAAGCCTACCACTCAACCTGTCTTTGGAGAAGACCTCCATGTTATTATCTGAATGTCATATCTGTGCACTTCTGTGTTTAAAAAAAAAAAAAAAAAAAAAAAAAAGAGATTTATATATATATAAATCCCTCTCAACCACGTTCCTGTTGTCTCTGTTTCAACAATAGCAGTGATTGACAGGGACTTATTTACACAGAAGAGCACAAGTAATATGATGCTGAGAAGACGAAAGGAAAAGGAGCTGTTCAACACAAGTCTAGTAGCAGACAGTGAAGCTGCTTTGGGAATAATCCCCAAGTTGATTCAGGACATGGATTAAAATTATCCAAACAACTTCAACTGTGTTTAAAAAGAAATGTGCAACAATAGGTAATACTGAGGAGGGAGGAACAGAAAGTAGTAACAAGGTTATAGATGTTGGGGGCTTTCACATACATGATTCTGTATAGCACGACTCACTGTTTTTGATTGGCTGTATTTTATGTTTTTGCGTAAACTGGTGTTACGTTTCTTTAAAACTTAAGGATTAGCACCAGAACACAGGTAAGCTTATTGGTGACTTAATAAAAACTCTGATAATCAGGGCAGCAAAGCAATTACACAAAACAGTAAAACAGCAGAAACAGAGCTAGTCAACAAAGCAGTGGTAACAGCATGATTAAAACAAACCAACCTCTGCAAAACAGCTGGGGGGAAAAAAAAAAAAAAACAAACAGAACAAGACCAGCAATTCAACGGTGGACAAGAAATACAACATAAGAACATAAAAGTTTGAGAACAAGGAAAGGCCATTCAGCCCATCAAGGCTCCTCCCATGATGACATCTCTGAATACAGAAAACTGAGCAAATGCAAACCTTCTCACTAGACGGCACAGACTGAAGGACAAGCTGGTAGCCTGCAGGGCTGTATAATTTGCAACTTAAGGTTGACTGAACTCAGTAATAATTTCTCAGCTCTTTAAATAGCTGAAGTTTTATGCCTGTACGATTTACATTCTTGTTATTAAACTGTATCTATAGGGATTATTGATCCAACTGGATTTAAGTGGGGGATATTGCTAAGTATTACTGTAGATCTAACGGTTATGCTTATTGAGGTCAAATTGTCCGGGTTAACAAATAATCAATTGCCTACTTGGAATTCATATTTGGCTACAGCCTTGAGTTGCACAAGTTAAGAGGTTGTTAAATGCATGCTAAAACCAGAGAGCTGCTTGTTTTTTTCACAATGAAAACATGATAGCCAATATATTGGACTGCATGCTGCAATGTTATTGATGTTAGGTAAGGATAAATGCTAACAGTACAATAACAAAAACACATTACAATTAATTAATGTATCAGCATGTATAATGGAGAGTAGTTTACAGGTAGCTTTTTATTGGGTATAAAACGTCAGTCACTGAAACCTAAAGAGGATGGAGTTAATATAAAATGCCAGATTAAATGAAGAAAAACTAAAAAAACAACAACCTTGTAAAGACACAATAAAGTAAAAAAAAAAAAAAATTCTGTATTCTGTAAATTCATTCATTCATTAACTGTCTATTCCCTTTATAGTTCTCTTTCAATTCAAAAATAGCCATCAACTAATGACTATCACTGTCAGGTGATAGGATTATGCTGAGCTTAATATAAAAGCTGCCTTTAGGCCTCCCTAGCTCTGGCGTCGGCGCCCCGCCCCTCAGGTGCTGAATGACTATGCAGAGCGTAGGAAGCCCAGCCTCTTTTGCTTCACGCCGCAAGGGCTACTGAAGCGACCTCACTGCTTGATGGCTATTTTCTCTTTCAGAGAACCGGGTTTGAATCCGCAACCTTACATTTATAATGTAACTTACATTGTATCTGCTGTTCTTCTTGTCACCACTTGGAAGTTGATTACCTATTCCCGGTTCCTTATTCACGGTGTAGTTGACAATGTTTTTCTGTGTTTTAACTCCCTTACACATCTTGCTCAATTAATATATTGCTACCATTTAAAAGAATTGCTCCCTCTTTCAAGAGGAATTAAAATATTAATAAAAAAGCATGGCTCTACTCCATATATTACCTGCTTCTTTTGCCCCATTTACTCCCTTAGAAGCTTTGCTCACTAAACATCTAGGTATCCCTAGATAGGTTATCACCCCCTCTTTGTAAAAACACTAAAGATTTTAGTGTAACCAATAAACGCATAGGAATATATTTGCTGTTGTTGATAAATAGGGTCCAAAGTATGATACTGAATTTGGCTTTTTATTCAGCCAGCTTCTTATTCTCATCTGGCAAATCTAACACAAATAGAATAAGTAACTGGGGTATTTCAGGGGTTAAATCATTTTGGGCCACTTATTTCAAACTCATATATGGGGAACCCCTCTGTCACTGTGGCAGGGCACCAGGACAGAGCCCTGCACACAATTAAAGGGGCAAAGCCCTGCTGATTTAAAATGTATTTGTTTTATTATTATTAATGTATAAATGATGGCGAAAAGCAGAGTGTTTTATTATTGTTGATTTGAATGTATTTTTGTATTTATTTAAAATACAAAGCGGTATAGTTATTTGGCAGCATAGATGGGAAAGCCCCGTCATACAAAAACCCACGCAGAATGTGACCATCTCCGGACTGATTCATTGAGTGTTAATCTGGAGATGGTCACATGTGTAAAAGCCCGTAGCTCTCTACGTTCGGGGTGGGTGTTCGAGAGGAGCGAGAGAGAACAAAACGAATAAAAAGGATCAATAAAGGCAACTGCCCAGCCTGACCTTAGATCTGAATTAGTGCTTGTGATTTTGTTTAAATGTTTATTTTGCTCTGTGAGCAGTGTTTTAATATTTGTTAAAATATTTGATTTATTTTTGTAATAAAAAAAATAGCGCCTCAGAGTACCTTGCGTGTGTTTCAGTTCCTGCTTCTGGCCTAACGTCACTACTCTGCCGTCCTGTCATAGTCACCCATATGTATTTATACCAGCCCAAAATGGATTTTGATACCAAAACAGCAAACATCATGCACTAATCTGGGTCGTCATCATTTGCAAAGACTGCAACTTGATAAGAGTTACCATGCTCATTCAGTCTGCAGCAACAAGCTGTGAACTCAGACCCTGTCATATAGTAAGAAAAGTTACATGAAATAACCTCAAGCTTTCTTTTATTTAATATATAAGGCATTCTAAAAACAATGACCTTTTGAACACAAGTTCTTCGTTGGATTAAATGGAAGTCAAAGACTTGAGTTTTCTTTCAATGGAAACTTTTCCTCACCTCAGTTTAATACCGACAGTGTCTAGAAGAGCCACTGCAAGTTCTAGCTGTTGTTCTGCATTTTATTCTGTATATCCGATCTCCCCTATAAAATATCTAATATAAATAAAAACATTCAATGTGCATTTTACTATTGCATCGTCATATGCTGCCTCACTGTAATTAAGTAACAATATCAATTTAGCAAAAGTTTAACACTTACTTTACAGGTTAATTTCTTTCAGATTAGGGTCAGTTTTACAAACTTGTCCTCTCAAAGTGTCTCGGGATAATGGGGCCGGTTGGCTTTAGATTTACCTCCATCCATCAGGGTGCTGCATAATTACAGCTGAGCCTATGGCCAAACACAGACATTCATGAAAAATGGGACAACTAACCAAAAGCGGGACAAAAATAAGATTTGACTAAACTTGCAGGGACACTGGGACATGCTATCTAAAAAGAGGACTGTCCTGGGAAAATCAGAATGGTTAGTACAGTAGCATTACTACTACCAGTACTACCACGGCTACTAATAGTAATACTATTCCAATAATAATAACTTGTGAATATGTTTTAATATTGTAATTTCTATTGTAATATTGGTAAATCACCTTGGATAAAGGTGTCAGCTAAATTATGAATAATAATAATAATACACAATTGTCTTCTCAATTCATGAACATTAGTAATGTGTTATAATTAAATCTAATTCTGGATCATAAGTCATATTTTCATATGGTCATATAGATATAGCCATATGTTTTGAGTTACTGAAGACTGGATGAGCACAGAAATGGGGCAAACAAGTAGGTAATATGGGGTACCGCCATGCTGCCGATACAGATTTTTTTTGTTAATATTTTCATTTTTCTTGAAAGAGGGAGCAGTTATCAGTTAAATGGTAGCAATATATTGACCAAGTGTAGCATCAAAAGAATACATGATATTCCTGTTCCAAACGTACAGTTCTGGCCATGGTAATACCTGGGACCAGTAGTTGGAACAGTAGCTAATTTAATTATAGCCCTGGTTCGAATCTGGCTCAAGTCACAAGTGAAATGAGTCTTACCTTATCTCTGTACAAAGCCGACAGCTGTTTTTTTTAAGCACAGCTGGTACTGGGAAGCTTTGTAGCTTACCTATAAAAATGAGGGAGTCCAAGCATTGTATTGGCATAGCCTCTATGGGTAAGCTTACATTGCCATGGTACAAGTTAAAGATTATAATCTTAGGGTGTAAGGAGACTTTGTCTGTCTGTCCGATCGTCTGTACACCACACAGAGTTTGTATTATTGCAATGAAACGTGCTAAGGACTTTCTTTAAGCTGAGTATCGGAATTGCTGTGTATTGAGGCTGCTTGTCTGTATGTCACACTGATATTTTCTAGAGAACCACTTCTATGAACGTATGTGGATGGGTCAGTCTGTATGTCACATACATTATAGTTTGTTTTTGTTTGTTTTTTAACGTGAGAATAGACAGTGGATTTAGGCATTAGCGATTTACTTTATTTACTTTCACAGGACAGGCTAAATCTGCAAGAGTTTTGGAGATTAAATTTTTCAGTTAAGTGATGAAACCATGAGTATTCAGCTCTGCACTAGCATCTAAACATCATGTTTGGGCTTTTCCACCTTAAATGCAGTGTTTATATTGTTCATCTTTACTGTTAATATGTTCATTTCTGCATCAGCAAGCAATCCTGATGGCAATCTGAAACACACTGATAACATTACATTTCTAGTGCTTGTTAGTGTAAAAGAACATCAGACTTTTGAACATGAGTGTTGAAAATGATTACATGCACATGGTAGGCTTGTCATTGCCAATTGCATATGTGTTTAAATGATTTAGATGTGTACAAGTTTGAAGCAATAACTGTCCTATTTTTTTGAGTAGAGGAAGGAGTGATTGTTTATACAGCAATTGTTTTGTTAAAAATACCCATTCAGAATAAAGGCTGGTTCACACTGGGCAAACGATTAACACAGTCACTATGAGCAGTACACAGGTGGTAGTTCACACAGAGCAATCCGCTCGCTGTGTTACTTCACTCTGATTGGTCAAAAAAGACAATTGTGTGACATAACCTTAGACTAGTGTGCTCGAGATAAAAAAAAATACACTAACACAACACAACAATGCCTTTATTTTGTCCTTGAATATAATTCTCATTCTAATGTTATGAAATCTTTGTCTCATGTATTGCTTTTTTCTCCCTCGCATATTTATCCCCTAAACTTCTTTACCTCGTCATTCATTCTGTGACTAAGATATGATTAAGAAAGTTTACTTTTCTGAGTTTAGACTTCAATAAAACAGTCTAATCAGTGGGTGGAAATGTAAAATGTACATAACACTCATTTTTATTTGCTATCTTACTGCTCCCTACAATTTTGCTTTAACTTTAAATAGCTGGTAACAAATATTGAAATTCCTCCCTTGTTAGTTGCCTATTAGTTCATTTCAGATTTATTTATTTAGTCATGGTCCTCTGTGTAGTTACTTGATTCAGTTGCCAAGTTAATGGAAAGAAAGATAAATGTTTGTATCATGCTCACCATCCAATCATAAGACTTGTCATAGCCTGCCAGGATTTATTTTATTTTTTTTAAACTGATCTTTATAATCTGTCCTTCACATGTCATAAAGCCAAGGATAACCACGTACTTGCTCAATTATCTACAATAAGCTATTTCAATTAAAACAAGCGACAAATATTTTAAAGGGAACGGCGTGAATGATCGGTTGTGAGTGACGTCACCAACTTGGTGCTCAGAAGTTAAGACCTGGCAACTGATTCTTTATTTCTACGATTTGAACACTAGATGGTGTGTTCTTAGCGACCGTGTTTGCAAAGTGGGAACCAACGTTTAACTTAGACACAAAAAAAAAAAAAAAAAAAAAGGTTTTCCAGGTTCATTGTTACAAATGTGTATACTTGTATACGCATATAGAACACAGAATACATACAAATAGAATTTGATTGACACTGTTTTTCATTCTGTTATATTTTCTGCACACAATACAGCTAGTCAGCTCTGTGTTTTTAAAATTAAATTGTGAATATGAAATCTCTGCAGTTATCAAAAAAATGTCTCTCAGCAGTTGACAGGGAAGCTTAGGAGTTTTGTTGTTAATTCCAGTGAGAGATTCTAAGAATATTATTAACCCTGAAAGCCATCTGTTAATGTACTTATTAATGATTGATTCTGTTTATCCTTAAAATCAATAACAGAAGCAAAATGGGTTAGAATATACTTGAGTTAGCTTTCTTCCATCCTGGTGTATGATTCTTTTTACAAGATTAAGATTGGTTTACTGGGCAGAGATTATTTGAAAACACAACCTTTACACGTAGCATATCAACTTTGGTGGAACTTATTTGACAAGAGCAACCCCAGTATAGAACAGTATCACCCCCTCTTATAATGTGAGATGTTAAAAAAATAAATTAAAAAAAAAAAATCTGTTTAAAAAGTGTTTTCACTGTAGTCTTTGCAGAGGTAATATTAAACCAGTGGTTCTCAAAGTGGAGCCGGTGAAGCCAGGCCATTGTGCCCGCAACAGCTGTTCTTAAATTATGGGTGGTTGAACACCTTTCTGGCGGGTCATAGCGTTGAAAAATAAATAAAGCTTTAAACATTTTTCCAACAAAAACTTCGCAGCAGTCTAGTGCCAACGCTGCTCGCTTATACTGTGCTTGTGTGTACTCGACACATTATATATATATATATATATATATATATATATATATATATATATATATATATATATATATATATATATATATATATATATATATATATATATATATATATATATTTTATCCCCTGAAGGGTCTCAGCCATACGATCAACCAATTGAATATCAACATTTTCTCTGCGGTACACCAAATCACAAGCTAGGTGGGATATAAACTGTGTCTGCTTCAGGTTGCAGAGACTGACAGTAAGTTTAACCAATAGGAGAGTCAACTATAGGCCTAGTTTTAAGCAGCTGTCCAATCATAAGCAAGCAGAGGGCGTTCACGGTATTCTGCATGTAAATTGAAGGAGAGTGAGTAGCCAATTGGAAAGTGAAAGATCATTCGCGAGCAGAGGCGGGGTATTAATATGGCAGGTAAGCGTTGAATTTCGGCGACTGTTACTGAGAAAAATAACACGTTTCATTATTTAGAATTTCATTTTCAATGTGTATATTTTTCAATTCCAACAGACAAGGGAAACACCGTTGTATATTTAGTTATAAATCAACTTTCTCTGAATAATTGTACTGGAGATGAGCGATAATGTTGAAAAATTTGCCAAATTGAAACAAAGCTGGAAGGCAGTGTATAAGGTAAGAACCTATGCAATAGTTAGCGTGCCCGCAAACAGCCAAGTAAGATACATTTATGCCAGTGGCTAAGTTACTTTGAGGACCACTATATTAAACCGTCCATTATTACTGCCTGACGTGAAACATTCACAGGTTTTGTTTCTCAGTTAAATTACATACGTTGCTGTTTGTCAGTGCTTTACATCAAACACTTATCATAAACAATGTTCACATGAAATGATCACGTCACCATATACACAGATAAGCAATGTGAGAAACTTACAGTTAGCCGCAAATAGTTGAAGTGTGCTGTGGCAACACACTTATTTTAACTTCATGGTACATACAGTAATCGCCCAATTCAGTTTGACAATAAACATTGTAAGGATAATAGTTTGCTTGCTGTGACTGAGTAACATAATAATAACAAAAAAAAAATGCATTAAAAACAGCGTTTGAACAAAGAACTCACCACCATAAACTGGTATATCCTTTGACTTGTCAAGGAAGTAAAGTTTGCGTTTCCTTCGGTGTAAAGGTTATTTAGGACCTAGTAAAGGAGCCATTAAAAGCACAGTAATTATTGTCTTCATGCGTCCTTTATTTGTGCAGGCCCTGGGATTTTTTTTCTTGTATTTTTTTATCCTTCAGAAGATCAAAGTAGCATGTGCAGTGTGATGAGAGAAACAAGCAGCTTTCCATCTGTTGATTGTGACTCAATACAGATGATAGCTGACCTGCTGAACCCACAAATTCCTGTTTGCTAAAAAAAAAAAAAAATTCTCACATGCCTTGAAATTTGATGTGATGACAGATGCCATTCTATTCAGAAATAACTTAAACTACTGTATTGAAAAAAGTATTACACCATTATATACTATTTTTTTTTTTTTTACACTGTTTTACCTTTGTCTATCAGCTGTAGTTTAGACTGCGCCCCCTTTCTCTTGTCTGTGGTACTTGACATCCATAGCCTGCACCCCCCACCAACCACACATACTGGTAAAAAAAAAAAAAAAAAAAAAAAAAAAAAAATCCATCATGCCACTTTCACTTAATATTAAAAAGTGCAGTGCATCACAGGTTCACACAGACATGCATATTGGTATATAGTAATGTACATTTTAAGTGAGATACTGCTTACCTATTAGTGAGATTTGCTTTAGGTTTTATATATTTTGTGAACTGGAGCTTCCTCGCCACAGTTTGTTGGTCCTTTAAAAATGACCCAGCAAACAAGTACTTGAGTTTTCAAATCGCTGATAAGCTATTTTTAGTAATACAAAATAAACAAAAACCTAACTCCGTTTTGAAGCAATTGCTAACACAGAAATCTAACTAACAAACAGGACAGCTAAGCTGTTTTCCCACAAAAACACAAATCACAAAAAAAGCTTTTACACAGTACCTTTCAAGACCACAACACACAGCCAGGCTCTTCACATAGCAGCCCTGAGCAGACTGCATGATCTCCTTAAATACCCTGCACATGGCTCTAATTTACAATGGTAGCCAGGTGTAGGTGATAATTAAACATTAAATAATTAAACAAACAAATACACTTCTGGCAGGGATGATATTAAACCCCCTCCCGGTCTTGTTGCGTCCTTCCCCTCAAGTGTGTAACACTGATCGGCCACTCAACAGCCATCTCCCTCCACCTTTAAAAGGACCACCCACCCTCAAGTCCCTCCATTTCCATCTTCGCCTTCTTCTGCAGGCAAACTTGAGGGTGGGTCGGTCCTTCTGGGACCGTGAACCGACGACATGGGATCCCACTGGGATGACAGAGGTGACTGACGCGACGGCCTGGGAACACGAGGATGCAGCAGCGGGCAGAGGTCTTCACCTGGTGACTGCCACAATGATGTCCGATCACCCAGGGGGAGACCAGCGATGTGTAGGTCTAGCTTCAGGTCTAGCGCAGGGATGTCAAGGCAGATTGGCAGGGTGTCCAGGAGCAAAGAGCAAGGGACCATACATAGCAGCGCCGGACTGGATCGCAGGGGTGGCGGTCGGAGCTGTGGTGGAGGTGGGCTCCTCACCGCTCCTTTCTCTGTAGCTGGCGGTGGTACCTCTTGCTCCCTCGACTGTACCTCTCACTCCGCCGGCTGCCCATCCTGCTCCTCTGCAGACAACGACTCCACCTTTTCTGGGGTTGGAGACAGCAGGGTTTCCCTCGCCTGCTCCCACTTTTGGAGCAGCAGCTCCAGTTTGGTTGGTTCCCGCTCTGGCAGCCCTCTTTCCTGCCTCCACTTCTTACTCTGCTCTACTTGAGCAGTGGTGTTTCTATTGATTCTGTTGATCAGATCTTTTAGGTCTTCCATTTCTTTCTGGGTCTTAGGGACGCCCACACTCGCTGCCACAGTACGTGAACCGGCGCTTCCTCTCCGCAGTTCATTGCCCCTTTAAAAATGACACAGCACACAAGAACTTGAATTTTCAAACTGGTGATGCACTAATTTTAATAATACAAAATAAACGAAAACTAAACAGACATCTAACTCTGTTTTGGGATTTTCACATCCCTGAGCAGACTGCTTGCTCTCTTTAAATACTCTGCACCTGGTTCTAATTTATAATGGTAGCCAGGTGCAGGTGGTAGTTAAACAATAAATAATTAAACAATTAAACAAATACACTTTTCTGGCAGGGAGGATAATAACCCCCCTTCCTGTTTTGTCTACTATATATATATTATATATATATATATATATATAATATATATATATATATATATATGCTGCGCGTGGCGACACCAGGCACCAGAAAAAAAAAAAAACCACTTGGTGGGTTACATCTGCAGCCCTAGGATCAAACTATTAGTCATTAAATATTGTTTTCTCTCTTTCTGCTTGTGTCCAGGTGAAACTCCTTTTTAGGAAATAATACTTGAAGTAGTCTTTCACTCACCGTAACTTTTATATGAAAGTATGTTCATGAGTACTTTTTTTTCGATTTAATTTTTTAAAAACGTGTATCAGTATTTGGACCCCCCCCCCCCCCCCCCCCACCCCCACCCCCCTCGTCAATACCACCCATTGTTTGGAAACCAGATGACAAGATTGATGCTGCATTGTAAATCACTGTAGCTCTGTCAAGCCCGGTAACAGGCATCAGTGGACCTTTCCCCATCACATATCTATCTTCCACAGAATGGAGATTAATCGAATGGTGCTCTAGTCTTGGATGTGTTGGGGGCAGTTGCTTCTTGACCTACCCGGAAATAATTAGATGTGTTCACGAGTGGTTATACTTCGGTTTTGGATTTATATATATATATATATATATATATATATATATATATATATATATATATATATATATATATATATATATATATATGTAGGTGTATTATATATTGACTGTTTTTAATGTATTTATTTTCTGACTACAGTAAACCTCAAAACTAAAATCAGTACTCCTAAAACAGTTCACATTGTTTACAGTGTAAGCTTCAACACAGGGAGAGTTTCTACTTTTGTAATCATCTTCTCCATTAAGGTAACTAAATGCTGATAAAGTAGAGGGAGCAGCTTTTTGCACTGATAGCAGCAAAGGAAAGGTGCCCCTATGAACTCATGCATCAACATCACTTGTACAGAATCAGGCCATTGTCTTTAAGGGCAATGTCTGCAGTGTTCATTAAGTTATTAGCAGGGGAATACTGATACAAAAAAAGAAAAAAAAGAAAAACACACTGATATTAATTGCTTTATTGATATTAATTAGTTGAAAATTTATTTGGTACGGTATTTGAGTTTTAAAAAATTGACTAATGCATTACATTTTTAAACAGATTATTTGACTAAAATGTGACCCTCTATTCGGCACAAGTGCATGTATAATAATCCTGTATAGTTTTGGGTTTTTTTTTCTGTATTTTCATATCTTTGCTTTTGAAACAGAAAGCAAACCACTAATTACTATAGATGTAAGGTTTTACTCTTTATGTAATTAATCACAGAAGACATGTTTCCCTGTGAAAAGATATTATAATATGTGCTCTAACAGTTTGTAAAGTACTGCACACTACAAAACATAATCAAAGAATTGGGCCCTTGGGCCTTTACAGTTATTTTAATTTTTACCCAATATGCATACGTTACAGGTCCAGATGAAAACTGTACTCATACATTAAACCAAAGCCTCAGATGCAAACAGTCAAGCTAATATACATCATACTGCAATTATGATGTCAAGGTGTTTAATTTAGAGAGAGAGAGTGTGTGTGTGTGTGTCTGTGTGTGTGTACACACACCTCAGGTTTTTATTGCTAGTTCTGTAAGATTTCTGTTATTCAACTTATTTTGCTATGAGAGAAAGACATAATTTACTTTATAAGTCATAGTCGTCTGTTATCTCCAACTACTGGTTGAAAAAAAAAAAAGCTGAAATGATTATGGATCCAATTTAATACTGCTTTATTGCTTAATTTTGCAGTACAATTAGGTGGAATCCTGTTGTATTGCTCATTAGTTTCCTTTGTTTTGCTGCTCACTCATCCTTTACCCTTTAGGGCTAGCTGCTTTAGTATTAGGGGATGATTGATAGCAGAGGAAAGTTTCTCTTTGAAGCAGTTCTGATGTTCTGCATTGCTCTTGGGGGTCAGCTGCACACAGCTGAAACATGATTTATCCAATGTCCCTGCCACTTTCTGAGATAAAACTGTGGTATTATTGAATCTGCCAGTTATAGTGATTTAAGCTTTGCCATTCTCCACAAATACTGAAAGTACAAAGCAGTTTTTTAGTTTTTTTCTATTATAATAAAATTATAAAAATAATTGCACACATATGGATATGGCTGCAAAAGCACAATACAATTAACCAGAATTAGCTTGGCTTGTCAGTGAGAAGTAGTCATGATACAATGAGCTGCAATAACATGGGTTGATATTATTATAGCTGGGAGGTAAGTTATTGCTTTAATATAATAGTGTTTGATATTTAAAGGGAGACTGTTATAGTTCAGTTGATAGTGCTTTTGAAATTAAGTTGCAGCAATTCTAATAATTGCCACCAATAATGCATCATGAGTGTAATATCTTTTATTGTGTTATCACCAATTGCATTATCTTCTGTTTGGTTGCCTCTTCCCTCACTCTTGCAATGGTTGTGGTTAGAGGTTTCTACTGTTGAAGAATTTACCCTGAGAAAGCCTGCAAATAATACATTTTATTTTAATAAGTCATTTGGTGCGTTCCATTTAATCGTTTCCTAAAAGAATTGGACGCTCAGCTCTGCTGCTAGTAATTCCCTAAAGTAATAGTTAATTATGCTGTTTGCTTCACATAGACCAATTTTAAAATGTCAAGATAAAGGCAATACTTTTGCTACCCGAACTTTAAACTAGATATTTTCCACCATCTTTTTGATGGAATATCTATCTATCTATCTATCTATCTATCTATCTATCTATCTATCTATCTATCTATATATATAATATATATATATAATAGATATATATATAGATAATTATATTATATATATATATAGAGGTCGGCACAGGTAGAGCCGTGTGTCCATCTTCGGAACTGTTTACCCCCTGGGGGACAAAATACCCGGGCCCATTTTCCATAATGGTTTAAAATAAAATTAACTATATTAATATTTTAAGTGCATGATGCATAATTAAATACTATATAGTACACAAATGTAGTCCTTTCAGCTCTGTAGACTTTACATTTCTTGTAAAGGTGCCAAGGTGCCAAAGGTGTTTTGTTCAGCACAGTTTTCTTTTGAAACTTCGCTAATCACATGAAATATTTTGTTATTTTCCTCATCTTGTTTATTTTTTATAGTTAACCTTTAGGAATTTCTAGTGGCACATGTGAACCAAAATTTAAATTTACGTTCGCAAAAGCAAATTTTTTGTCACATATGCAACTAAATTAATCGTACTGCCGAGCCCTGTTGTTGTTGTGTTTTATTTCTAATTTAGTTCCTGAGAATAGTCGCCGCAGTTCATATTATTGAGGTGAACTTACTGCTCGCTGTGTGTTGTTGTTTTCTGTAAAACACTGATATCCTGTCAGTTAAGAAAAGGCTTAATGCAAAAGCTTGTTTTAATGTTGTCTTTATTATGCCGGCCAGAGACCTGCGCTTACAACTATATTGTAATATTTTCTACATTTTCTTTAAATTCTCAAATTAATAAATTGAAACCTGGGTAGTGTCGGATAATTTAAAACCCGGGTTTTACCCGGGTAGCCATGCCAACCTTTAATATATATGATCCCAAATATATTAAAAATAATAAAAAAATTTAAAAAATAAAAATATTGCCTAGTACTCATTTTAACAAAACATGAAATAATGTAAAATATTCTTTTGTTTTTTTGGATGTTATATAGAAAACTGTAAGTAAACAAATACTGTCTGTAGGAAAAAGGAATAGAACAGAAGTACAGGGTTTGTTAACACAATGCTTTTTTCTTGGTTGGGTGCACGCAATGCCTTTACTTTAATTCTGGAACAATGTTGTAGATTTTGCTTTAAAAAAAAAAAAAAAACCCACAAAACACATCATCACATAACTGGTACCCCTCTAAAGCATTTCAGTTTGTAAATGTGTGTAAATAGATGTAATTATCATGGTGCAACAACAATACCTCAACAGTACTACACTATGGTAGTGGCACAACAAGTATCCAGTACTGTAGTGCCCCTCTATTTAAAGATGTTTGAGAAGATGTGTTTAATCTTTGCTGCAGGATTTATTGTCCTTAATGTTGTGCATGGCATGCTTCTAAAATCACATTGGCATAGACTGGCCTCAGGATTGTTGGGAGATTAATTGCCATTAATGAAGCTAGCTGAAACAGTAAGAGGGAGGCAAACCACTGTGTCATTTAGACTATACTGTAAGTCATGTTAAGCCTTATTTGCCAGACCCATACCAAACCCAAGCATGATATACTTACTAATGCATTTTACTGCATGGCTCATAGGATTTTCTTGTTTTAGATACAAATAATTTAGACAGGGTGCATGCTGTACAAGAATACCACTAAGGCTGAAATGGTATTACATGGACTAGCCAAAAAAGTAGAAAGTAGGAACACATAACACATGTGTGTCTTGTCCAGTGCCAGTCTTCTGATGTGGGCCATGGTAGCAAGTATTTTGTTTGTTGCAATACGAAGCACGTGTCGGCGGGCTTGATCCATCATGACTTGCTTCTGCAAAGGTTGTCAATCCATAAACATCCGGGAGACTCTCTTGATGTTCGTGCAGCTGCTGTGTTGAGGGACTAGCTGGTTACACAGGCACCCACCGAAGTCACTGAGATCATTCCTTTTCCCCATTATTGTTGCTGGGTAGATGCACACAACTGCTGAATTTTATGAATGTTACACCTGTTGGAACCCAGCGCAGAGTTATTGCTTATTAATTTTAAAGACAAACAGACAAACTGCAGCACATCAGCACGTCTTATGTGGTTATGTGCATGCAGTTACAATAACATATCCGGGCAGATTACTTCCCAAAGTAAAATGCCAGGGGAAGTTAGTTAGGGTGCAGTGGAGTGGTGTTCCAACTTATAAAGTCAAATCAAATCATCTGAGGTACACTAGCTTTTCATTCCTGAGACGACCAATCACAACACAGATGTTATTTTATTCACCCTGCTATGCTGTGATTATTAATTTACAATACACTACTAGCAGACAAATGTGAAAAATAATATAATACATCCAAAAAGCCAAACTTAATTGTTATGATCATATTTAAAACATACTTGAAGTGTTATTAATAGAGCTTTAAAGTAAAATTTTAACCCCACTCACTTATTCATTTGAGAATTTTGAATGGATTCTCTGCTTTTAAAGCTGGAACGACTTGAGCTTTTTACATTTTTTATATTTTGAAATCAGGTACAATTAATGTACCTGGTTGCCACAGGGATTCCAGCACTTATATGATTGGATATAAAGAAAGCGGACACACATGCTGCTGATGGATTGAATGTACCTGGAAGCGCATTTGGTTGAATGGAACTCTCAAATCTCAATGCATATGGTGTGTAAGTAAGACATATCTTACGCACGCTTGTGTAAGATGTATCTTACGCATGCCTGTTACACTAGGTTGTTCATATTCTCCATTTTTGATAGAGAACCCACATGTAAATACACACTAGGTTTCATTAGGCAAAAGACAATGCATCTCCAAGGTTACATGGTTTTGTTTTCTAATTCAAACAACTTTGTTTTCCTTAGACTTACAGCTAAACCCCGGGAATAAATACAAACTTCCAGTTGTGGTTCCACATGTACAGCTTGTAACCTCCATGAACTGTCAAGAATTACTGTTACAACATCAACATATGCTTACAGGGTTCCATTATGATCCCTTGGGTTTCCTGTCAGTTATTTAGTAATGAGTGTTTTCTTTTTTATTTATTTTTTTGCAAAAAAAAAAACAAGAACATTGCAATGGAATATATTTTTTTTCCCTGACTTGTCAATGCCAAAATAACAGAATACATGAAATACAGTAATCCATTTTGGTTTATCACAATAATGGAAATACAACTGAAATTGAAAATTAAATATAGTTATTTGGGAGGAGAAGGATTTTAATTAGGATATTTTTGGGTTTCTACTAGCCCTTGCCAAATAAGAAATAATGCAAATACCACAAATAACAATTCTGCTAGCACCAACATATAACACAATTATTAATTAAATCCTATGAAATGCAGTATGTAAAACACCATAGAGTTTGTATTGCCTTTGATAAAATGATTCCAGATTGCTGGCTTCAGGTAGCATGTGAATGCATAGGAGCTTAATCAGCAATGGAAAACTTAATGCACAAGCGAGTCGCACAGCTCGTGAACCTTGCGCTCCGAGTGCTGGAGAAATGCAAACCCATTTTGCTAATGACAGTGCTCAGGGCTGGGACATTTGATTTACAGGGAACCTTGGCCCAACAAAAAAGAGAATGCCACAGGGGCACATCTTTTTTTTCAAAGTCATGTAATGGGAGCATGCCTGGAAAGTTGGGATCTTCTGTACAGAACATTAAGCCATAAATCATCCTTACACTCTCACCAATAAATCTTTTGCAATGAAAACCCTTTTTGATGCTCATTTGTTATTAATGACAAGTAGGACTTAATTCTGTTTGCTAACAATGGTGTTCCAATTTTATACATAACATTTAACAATATAATGAGATCAGTATTCAGGTAGAATCTGCGGCTTCTTTGGGTAAAACCACTGTAGACAGCTATGCTGTGGACTCCTTCACCAATGCAATAATCAGTCTAGTAAAGGTGAATAAAGAAACCAGTGATCCAACATTTTCTCATCAGATTTTTTTTTACCCTATCATAGCTATTAAACTCACATTTTCATGTTTGGTTTATGCAAATTAATAGGCAGCAATTTGACGTTTACATAATTAAACATATTGATTGGATGTACTGTATGCTGTTGAAAACAAATGCAATCCAATCTTTCAATTAGAAATATTATCTGTATGATCTGAAGATAATGAAATAAATGGTTTTACGATGAAGGCATTAGTGGAAGCTTTTAACTTTCTTAGTTTGACCTTTTATCTTAATTTATGGTATTGAAGTATGGTATGGATGCCATTAACACAAGAACAGTCTCATCAGTAATGTGTTAATGCTGTTGTACAGTAACATCATTCAAGATATTACTGACTTTCAGCAAGACATTTAAATGGTAAAACTACACCCGACAGCTTACTACCCTAAAGACCAGCGCTCGGGGCCAAACAAAAACTGATTACATTAAAACTACCAAAACATTACGTGCTGCTGGCTGGATTGGACCAGCTTCACTGCAGTAAGCATTGGCTGTGCTGCCAGCTGTCTTGCGCTATTCAATGTGTTTTCAGTTAAGCGGCCCAGGCAGCTTGCCATAAAGCAGTAAGCAGCCTTGCTTATTCTTGTTACCTATTTGAAAGAAAGTCTGTTGACCTCAGATAGAGAAAGGCATTTTAAAGTGAATGAAATGAAGCCTGTTATTTGATGTTTATTTTGAGATGTGATCCATGTAATCATTTCATGTTAAAATGGCATTGTGCTCGGGTATCTGTCTGACGTGCTCCCTCTGCCCCACTATGACTTTCTCCTCCATTTGTGTAAATTGTGTCATTCTGCTGTAACCGGGGTCCCCAGTTCAAATGATTCAAATTATTAGAGTGTCACACACAACACAGGCTGAGCATTAGATTTACTGCTTCCTCACAAACGCAACCTCTCCATTCTGTTTGGCCTGGCATAGCTAATGATAATCACTTTGTTGCTAATAATGTTATACAAAGGTAAGTTAAACTTTGAATTTGCTTTAAATCGTACCATCACTATGCATTTACATATGCTCACAGATTGGGCGTGCAAAGCACCAAAGCACCAAATCTAGTATGCTAAAGCATAATCAAGCACAAGAATTATGAAGAATTCAATTGAATCACATAATGTTGCAATGTGGATTTTAAACTCTGTAGAGGCTGATTTTTATTTCTCTAACTTCTGTCTCTGCCGTTTTGTTTAAGGTTTGCCAGTATGGGCTTAATGCCACTTGTGCTGCCCTGCAACACTGGTATTTAATTGTCGCACTTCAGAGTGCATTTGCAACATTCCATGCTTGTGGAGTACATGTGACGTGGAAGCTCTCAAGGAGCCCATGATCCGGGTTCTCTCTAATCAGAGGCTGCTGTCTAGGTTACTAGAAAAACAAAGCTGGGGAACATTATTGACTTGCTTATCTGGGGCTCTAGCAGTGAAACAGCTGACACTGATTACATCAGTGGCAGTATGGGACTGCACATTAAGCACGTGACAGCCCTTTAAAATAAGGAGATGGGAATTATTGTTGCTTTGCTTTAAATTAAACTGTTTCTTAATGCTTTTCATTTCAATTTGAATTTTTAAGGTTGTTAAAGATGCAAATGTTTACTTTTATGAAAGTTCATTTCTATATGCAACTGTGACAGGGTAGTCGTGTTACGTGTGTGGGTAACCGCTGATATGCAAGACAGACATGGGAGTTGGATTTGAAACACCAGCGTGCAGGATTTATTACCACACAAAATGTAAACAAAACGGGTCATGTGACATTACCTGTGATGGTAACACACAGAGGACACATACAAAAGACAGTACAAAATAAAACAACAGTACAAAACTACAAATAAAAGGTGCCACACATTAGCCTTACTGAACGAAGCGTCCTGCTCCAGGAACCTGCTACACTACATAGCCCTCACTATACATTACATGGGATCAACATCCCCTAAACTAACCTTCTGATGAGCTGGTATTCTTAAGACAACTCCGGCTTCTTCATACGGCCTTGGCTGGGCATTGCCTTCACAAGCACCGCTTGCAGTTTCACGGTTCGTAGCTGTAGTTCCTGCAGAGCAGACACTCTCCTCCTGAGTATACGCAGCACCCCTCTTTTTGTGTAGCATAGCGTTGCAGTCATCCAGAACGATCCCCACCGGATGTTTTTATGCTGACGGACCCTCAGTTGAGACCTGCCCACCTGCTGATTGAGGACCGGCACAGCCAATCACTTGCTGCCCTTCCTCTTAACTAAACCTAGCAGACAGCAAGTCTCAACTGAGCGCCCTTCTGTAAACAGCCATTTAATCAAATTTAACAACTCCAAAAAAACAAACACAATAAACCCCTTTGCACATATAAATTACACCAAAACTAATTTCCCCATGTGTAGGGCAATCGCCCTGCTACAGCAACATATCTATCAAAGCACATACTTTACTTGAGAGAAAACAAGTGTAGTAGTATTGTATAGCATCTCCCAAGAATTCAACAATCCTGCCAACAGGAACGTTTCTTCCAAGAATTTGTTCCTAGAGAATTTATGTAGGTTTTCTGTTATATTGTTTTGTCTTGTGTTAGCAGAAGAAAGTAAGTTGACCTGAAAACAAAACACTACCTCAAAGTGGGTTGCTCAGTTGAAGAGAGGTACTAAATCATATTCCATACGATTTGAACTTCGTTGTAAGTAAGCATTTTATAAAAAAAGGACACATGAGGGGGGTGTTTCAGTTTAGGATTCTGTAGTAAAACCTTACAAAAAGTGGTTTACTATTCTATAAAAACAGCAAAAAGGGCTTTGACTTTTAATTATTTCCAACATCTATTTTGGTCATCAAAGGAGTAGTGTATTAAGGCAGTTTTTGGATTTGGGAAAAAAAAAAAAAAAAATCCCTATGGATTTGCATTCTGTGGATTACATTTAATGCTTGAAAAACATCCTGAACATCCGCCAGAATATTGAAAATAATGCTGTGCTATTATGGGAATCATTTACCAGACAACAGAACTAACTTAGCATTGTTTTCTCAATTTAAGTGATATTGTACAGAACATAACTTGGGAGGATTTAATGGTAGAACTGGCACCTGAAAACTAAAACTGTGAAAGGTGTTTTTATCAGATGTTTTACTGATTGTCTTGATGTTATTTGAAAGATATATTTAGGCAATTAAATCTTTTATTGACATCTGGACAGAAAACAAACTTCATTGTCAAATGCTGGCTCTGGTACAGACTAGTGAATGAAGCAGAATTTGCTTGGGGGAGTAAAATCAATGACAATGTGCATTAGTATAATACATCAAACTGAGAAGCGATCAGAATCCCATTGGCAGGCATTGCTCTGGAACTAGCTTTGGTATATACAGATCATATTTTTGTAATCTCCAAAAATTTTCTTACAAATATTAAAGTGTTGTACTTAGTAAATTATCTGCTTCTCTCACACATTCTGTATGTAAACCTGTATTTCTTTACATTTGCCATTTGGGAAGAAATTCTTCAAGCATAACTTATTGTAATTAGGATATTGCAATTTCTGACTTTGAAGAAGAATATCTAAAAGTAAAGGGTTAAACACTTCAATTCTAACTCCTATAATATGATTTTTGACATGGTTTGCAGAACGAGGCATTTGTTGTCTGTTTTTAGATGCAGTTAAAGATTATCCACCTTACCGATTATCCACCTTAGCGATTATCCACCAGTAAAGGATTGCACTTTGTATTATATTTTTTTACCAGTTTTGTCTGGGGTCTGTGGGGTTAGCATCATTGAAACAGAGATTTGCAAACTTGAAACCATTTTCATCAGTTTCGGTCAGGAAAGCATTATGAGGTAATTCTCTTGAGCTTTCTCTGTGCCTCTGTCCAAAATGTATTTGTACGTCAAATCACTCTTTATATAACAGACCTCGTGGAGTGTTTGTATGTAAAACATTAGAAGAGTTTAGTTTTGTCGGGTCTGATCTGGCAATGACAGGGTGACGCATGCTCTCATACTTTCACTCTCTCCTGAGCTGTTTTATTATGGAGGTTTTGACTTATCCATACTTCATTTGACATGGTATTAAAAAAAGGTTGAAATGTACTTCAAATCACATTTTGAATGGGGACTGAAAAAGCCATAGCGCTTTAGATGAAGTGACCAATGGAACCAATGGCGTTCCAATTGTTTATTATACTGTTTTAAAACATGTAACACTGGGTTGAAATGAGAGGGTTCAGTTCTGCAATCTCAATACTATTAAGAAAAAAAAACCCAAAACATTACGGTTCAACTAACCAAAGTTTAAATCGCTTATAGAAACATGAACAGGATTATGTTTTAAATGCACTCGGAAGGTTTTTTTTTTTTTTTTTTTTCTTGGAATATTTTTGACATACCATTTCTTTAAACCATCCCAGTATTACTTTATCTCAATTTAATATTTCTCATCTCTTGGACAGAGTGTTCACAGGAGGAACCTGAGTCAGCGCAAGCTGGCAGGAGTCACATTGCTGAGTCCCCTGGGTGAGATCCAGGTAACTGGATGTGAAGATGGTGTGCACTGCGTACAGCTGCAGGAGGACGTTATACCTGCAGAAAGGTAGGCGAGAAGCTTGACAATGATTTGATTAATAAAAAAAAGTATGAAATTTTGAGACAGAAAAGAATCTATAGATGTGATGGAGTGGAACATTTCTCATCAAACCATGAACATTTGTGCAGATCCCTGAAGAAATATGGTTCAGAGAAGTACCACCAGTGCAAATATAAAACTCACTCTAACCCACAGTTGAGCTTAAAATTAGAAATTTGATAGCATGCACAGCCTGTTGCAAACCTAATTTTAACATCTAAAAGTAGATTGAATATAGGCTTTCATTCTGGGTGATTTATGAATAAGAAATAGGGTCGTAACTAGCAAACGATTACAATAGGTAAATAATTAATTATTAGATAGATGTGACTACGTGGAATTATATTTATGCACGTAAGAACTATATATTATATATATATATATATATATATATATATATATATATATATTATCGATATAGATATATATATATATATATATCTATATACACTATATAGTAATAAGTAGTGATCCCATCCTTTTCATCAGTTACTATTAGAACTGCTCAAGGGAAGTGTTAATTACAAGTAGTGCATTTACAAAATCTATAAGATGGCATCGGGTCGAGTTTTGCTGGTGTCTTGCATTCCAGATGTAGGCTCCAGCGTCATTACTAAGGTTCGGTTACATCAGGAGGTCAAGGAGGATTCAGAACTGATAAAAATGATGACTGACATCCAGCATTTTCATAAGAGCTATGGGTAAGCTTGGTCTATCCATTTGGGAGCTGCTAGTGTGTCAGATCACTGTATTAGGGTAAAGGGTGCATACAATGCTGTAATCATAATTGCAAAACATGCAGATTACATTTTCCTTAGGTGAGGTACAGTAAAACGTCTATGAAACGCCCTCAGTTGCTTACACTTCCTGGTAAATTAAGAGGATGAGTGTTGTTTTCTTTAGTGTGGCGTATCAGGGGCCACATACAATAATTCTGATAGCAATTGGGTTTGATTGTCAGCTCTCTCGACAGTGCAGAGGAAATGGTAATTAACTGATTTACTGCTATCAGCAATGGGCACTTCAATTTTAAACAAACAAATAAAAAGGGTTGGAAAGCAATCAATAAACCCACATTTGTTATCGGTGTATTTACGTTTTTTTTTTTTTTTGTTTGTTTTGTTTTTGTCGTCTCTGATGGCTTTTAATTCTCCAATGCCTTAACAACCCTGAAGCCACCTAGTAGCTGGATTATAGACATCTGACAAGAATGCCCAGTGCTGTCAGTTTTTTTGATGTAGGGAATCCTATTCTGTAATTGACAACGTGTTGAGATGCTGAGAAACTAATCATTTGAGATCACTATCCACTCCCATGTTGGCCCTCTGTAAGCCCCATGGACAATAGCTAGAGGGCAGATTCAAAAGAGAGGTGAAATGCAACTGGACGTGGTTACATCAGGGTATTGTTAAGTTGCAACATTTACACTGAAAAAAAAAAAAAAATATATATATATATATATATATATATATAAAAAATGGTCATAATTTATTGTCAGAATTATTTATGAAGCTAGTGAATAATCCTGATTTTCCTACTATATTGCAGTTATTTTGCTTACATACATTTTGTGATGTATCCATGCAAATGTAGGGTTGAGAAGGGGTTAAAAAGGGAAAAGCTAGCAATACTTTGAATTTTTTTTTTATAAATGGGTAATGCGTGTTTCAGTTTTACTGTTCTTTATTTTATGATAAATGTGGTTAAAATAATGACTTAGGTCAGTATGCCAACAGCATACAGAGTTTCTGACAAAGTACACAAGACAAGAAATAAAGAGATTTTTAAGCAGTAAATAAGAGACTGTTGGGCAAAGTTGAGCAAGATCTGTTCAAAAGACAGGAATACATGGCAAAGGCCAAAGGATTAAATTACCCTACAGGCTTTTTTTTTTTTTTTTTTTTTTTTTTTTTTGGATTAGTTAACTGTTTCTTTTACTGCCACAGCAGAAGTTTATCAGTTAACTATTCATAAGCGTCTTTACTGTGTTTCGAGTTATTGCTTCTGTTTGTAAACCAGCATTTTTAACCCTTCAATTCCCAACACAGTTTTGTGGTACACAGTGCTTATTAAAAGGTAAACCCCATTCAGATCATATTTGTCTTCCCTGAATTATGTTCTGCTGGTTAACTATACACAAGGTGCAAGATAGTTGCAGTACAGCAGTTAGAACATGTGAATAGCTGTAACATGTACAGGCAAGTACAGATTTCACATGTTTTAATTGCTTTACAACCAGACTTGATATACACTTACTTAGTAGGGGGCCACTATAGGCAGTGGTGTGGAAAATGGGATTCAAAATTAAAGTACCAAGAATTAAAACTTATAGTGTAGTAATTAACATAGGGAATGAGCAAGTTTTAGTAAAACAAACAAACAATGGAAAGTCAATTAGTTCAGGTCAATTAATATGATCACTCTTTTTATTTAAAAAATGTATACAACAGCACTGGAGTAAATGAATAATCTGACCCAGTTACAGCAGGTCCAAGTTCCCCAGTAACATGGCACATCTCGTGGTAACTGGAGCAAAGATGGTTTCTACTATATCTTGTTAAACTTTCAAACAGACACCTGCAACTGACATGTCTAACATGAAGATGTCACTTGTCTTAGTGTACCAAGGTTATTGAAACCGTTTGCCAATATGCCTGAATGTTTGTAGGAAATGTTTTAGGGAAAATAAGGAAACTAAATACATAGCTAGTTAAGAAATACATTATTGATTACTAATTGATTCATCTTATTTAGTGTCTCTTTTTACCACCCATTAATTGATAATTTGACCTTTAGAATTGAAAACTGTATGAACCAGCAGTGAATGTTGTTTATTTTATGCTGGAAGTATGTGAAAAAAAAAAAATATACACACACACACACACACACACACACACACACATACACACACACTATGTTTGTGTTCATGCATTTAAAAAACATGTTCAAATAAGATGAAATTGATTGCTTTACCAACAATTCAAAGCTTACCTAGTAGGAAATCTGCCTTTTTAAAATGTATGGCCATCTCTTTAATTTATGTAAACATATTAATACCCTTGTATATTACATTGCTAACGTATGTCAGCTGCCCTGCGTTTTCTATTTATTAAATTTTTCAAGCAGTAAAAACATTTTACTTGTTAATGAGGGGAAGTGAGAAAATTAATGATATGGAGCTTGGATCCTCCAAGATGTCTTTTTAACCATGCACAACCAGCTTTTTTCTTACTGAACATAGTTTAATTTCTGTGTTAAGGTTCAGTAAGCAAATGCAAATAGATTTAATGATTTGCATCAGTAGATCATTTCTCAGTTTAATATCCTTTGCTATTTTGGTCAAGGACTTTTTTTGCCTTTTGGAAACTGGCAGTATTTCCTAAAGCAAAAATGAATAATATTGGTAACATTAAGCTCTGTTCAACTGAGAAGCGAGGGAAATTTATCATGTAGTTACACTCAGAATGGCCCATCATCATTCCCAGACAGGTTAATTGCAGTAGAGGGGACAAGCTTAGATAAATGCATGGGGAGTTGTGGATAATTAATGGCTTTTAATGAAATGTAGCAGCAATTTAACTTCCTCTAAGACAATGTCAAAATTCTATCCTTCTATGAAAATTGATGAGAAAACAACATCAAAAACACACTGTTTTATTGTTTTTATTAGTCAGCAAAACAGCAAATCTGTGTGCATGTGAAATTTGAATACATTGTTTTCAATTTTTATTTTGAAGTAATTTTACCAATTGTATGAGAAAATAATGTCTAATATACTGTACATGTAGAGCTTGGATCTCCAATATTGTGTCAGGCTTAACAGCCAATATATTTTGGTTATTTACATTTTATATGATTAAAATCCTGTAAAGATGCAGTGACCGAGTATGGTTTTCAATATTCACGGTCGTTTGATCTGTAAGTCATAATGAAATAATGAGAGGGCACTGTGTAGTACTTACAATCCAGTTTCTCTATGTGTAATTTGAATAACAATGTGTCATTACAGTCAAACCCTCTCACTATCACTCCAGGTAATGTTGCCGTCCTGTTATTATTACCAAATTGAAATGTCCTGGACAGTAAATAGTGAGATTCAATAGCGACGAGCTCCTGATAATATCATTTTGGTTGTTGTCACATATTGGTTAATATCGCATTTGTCATCTAGAAAAAAGGTTTCTGTACAGCATTGATATGTTCTGACATGTAAAGAATGGTAGCACAATAGAGCAGTGTCTATGTTTAGAGCTTTTATGTGTTTTTAATTATACATTTTAATAAACTGAAAAGTATTTTTTCCATATCACAACTGTGTTTTTAATGCTGACCATCAGTCCATCTGATCAATAGTGATTTGCAGCAATGAGGCAACATTTGAAATTGTGTACAACATTTTTTGGGGGATTAAAAAATATAGACTAAAGGCCTCTACATAATGGATGCAATGCGATTTGTCCTGCAATAAAATGGTGCTATCGCTGCACCACTACCTTTCACACCAGTGGCGACAGGCATGCGCAATATAGAGCTAATAAAAATGTAGAATGCTTATTTCAGTGAATGTAAACAAATCGTACACACCAGCGATATCCAGTTCCCTGGAAATGGACTGCCAGTTGTTCTCCCTCATTGCCGTGTGTGACAGGGTAGCCGAGCGGGCCCAACTGGTATGGTCAGGGACAGAGACTCAGACAAAGAAAGTGCAGTTTAAGTGCTGGTGTGCACTTTAATAAACACACAAAGGCCCAAACAAAAGTTTAAACAAAATACAAACCTGTTCAGTTTGGGTAGAGCCTTCACTGAACTTTAATTAAAAAATGCAGAAACACCATAACAAAAACACTCGTCAAACTCCATCTCCCCAAACAAATTATTTCTCTCTCCTTATTTGCTGTGTGGCTGGAGCCTAATTAATCATCAGTTACACAATTTAGCTCCAGACACATTCTCACATGTTTTTTGGCAGGGATAGGAAATTAACCCCATCCCTGCCAACCACCACCAAAACAATATTACACCGTGTCATTATCATTTTTGTGTCCTTTATTGTACAGCTTAGAGTATTCTGATACTGTAAGACTGATTGTTTCTTCCCCCATTGTTTACTGAAAAGCATGTGTATAGAGACCTTTAGAGCTGTGCAAATTATATACTGTACTTAGGTGTTTATTGTGTACAAATATATACTAAGGTCTATCGCTAAACCATCAGATCATACTGACTTTTTCTCTACATGACCTAATTTAAATCTGGGGTTACAAAAATGAAAGGGCCATATTTTAACAATGCACTTTCACACGTTGCACTACCCATTTCAACAGTATGTCGTTAGGGATTACTGAAACGAAAATTCCTCAGGATACCATTGGTATAAATTCATGTTTTAATGCATTACATTCTGCGGAGGTTAGTGGTTGATTTGACGTGAAATTACCCTCTTTTTTCAATTGTATTCATTATTGTTTTCACAAGTGTTTTCCTTTTAAATACTGAAAGCAATATTAAGGGCAAGTGCATAAAAAATGCTCAGGATGATCACTGCGAAAACTTGACACTTTTTAAAATTTACTGTGCATCAACTTAGCCATCATTCCCTTAAGTATTCAGTTTAACTTTACCAATAAGAAACTGAACAAAAGTGGAATTATGTGTTCAGTAGAATTCCTTAAAAGGTCAGTTGTATAAAAGGCAGAGTCTAATATTCTCTGAAAGAGGTGCCTTCATTAATCATTCTGAAATTGTCAGCCTAAGATTTTCTTGACCAATAAATACCAGTGAACCTTGGGATAATATGTTCTAGGTAGGAAGGCACTAATGCCTTGTTAGAAAATACTGGAACAGAGACATTTTGTATTAATTAGGCGTTTCCTGATAATATAGTAATGCAATCTATATAGACAATTGCATTTACAGTTTGAAGATCATAGTGATGGCTTTGCTGGAAACTACTTAGCTGAATGGTGAGAAATGGTTGTGTCAGACAATGATGCAACAATATAACTATTTAGTTATGTCTCTAATCTGTAGGCATTAATCCAATTTAGCTGTAATAAAATGCTTAATAATTATGAGTTTATAATAACTCACATTATATACATTGTATACATCAAATTATGAAGAATGATTTGTGTAATGTATTTATTCTTTATTTGGTTGATTGGGTGTTCACGTGACATTAAATGCATAAGTGTAGAATATTTATAATGAGCATTACAATCCATAGTTTGGATCTGATTTATTTAATAGGAAATCCAGATCAGACTGGGGCTACATAGCAAATGCACTGTTTTACATGGGGGTTGCGGTCAGAATTACTGGTGTACATCACTAGTGATAAAACAGTAACAGATTATGATTAATACACTTTCAAAATAATTTCTTGCTATAACATAAAAAATATAACGTTATAATAAACTATTAAGAAAATTATATATTGTGCAAATTGAGAGGGTATAAAGTGAAGTATCCCTTTAATGCTGCATATTCGCTCCGCACAACTCCTGAAATTCAAATTCTTTAAGATACCATTGGTATACATATATGCTTTAACATATTCATTTTTTTTGATTGGTGCAAATGAATGAGGCTCAAACTACAAAGTCTGCAGTATAGTATTTTTCTCTATTTTTCTACCACCACATAATTTCTGCTCAATAGCTGTTTGTGCTACATTGAGTAAGTGTATGGGTTGCTTAACATAAGTGATTGCATTTATTTATGATTAAAAACTCCTATCATAAAAAAGTACTGTATAGGAAATTGTTTTGTTGTACAAGCTCTCTGCTTCATTAACCACAATATTAAACATATAGAGAGCTATTGTCTAACCATTAGAGTCAATCAAATGAACTGTATAATATTGTTCATATTTGAAAAATTAAGGACCAGATGAAATCTTCAAGAAACAGTTTAGCATGCAAATTGAACCCCTGCAATGTATTCTGCAGATGGTATTTGTTGCTGTAGGCCAAATGATATGCCACATGCCGTCCTTAAATGGCATAAGGAACTACCAAGTGGTGTTCTGCTTACATTATGAAACTCCTCATACTTAATAGATACTTATTTCTGTAGGCTGTATATGAACCATAGGAATGATCCTTTCTCTCCATGTCACCATGTGCTTTTTACTTACCCATGTGTTTTTGTTTTCACTTCACAGAAAGACTTTCAACTTTTAAAATCAAATCTTTTAAGTGATAAAGCCGTGCATGAAACTTTGAAATGCAAGTTATTATAATTTCCAAGCTACAAACATGTATGATACCATTGTAAGTACATGTACATTATTTTGTGAGTAAAGCAACATCCCATCAATGTACATTTGTAGTTACTATACATTGCAGTTTAAAAATATCTGTCTTCTTTTGACCTTTTAATTCTGCTATGCAATCACAGTGTTCTTCTGACAAATTGAAGTGTAATCACTTAAGTGAAAAACACATGGGAATTAATGAAGCCTTAAAGAAATAATTACCATAAAGTATGCATTGCATTATAAATGCCATAATTTTTGTTTGTGAATTCCCAAATTTTGAGGTGGGCACTGTATTAAGATTAATAACAAATAACATCATAGTGTTTGTTATTCAAGCTCTTTAAATTCACAGGGAAAATGATTGTCTTGTACGTAACTTTCAAGTTTATTCCTGATTCATGATTTGACCTTGGCACAGTAAGTGTAAGGTTAGGTGAAGCTTTGTTAAATGGTGTGTAAGCTCACAATGCATTGGTCTGTGAACCACTGAGGCTAGGGTTCAATCTTCCCTTGCTCCCTCTTACAATATATCATGTAGAACACAGCATAACACTGGTTCCCATTCTTATCAGGCATTGTGTGCTAGTGTTGCCACCTGCATGGTGCTGTGTGTCACTAGTAGTAACTCTCTCTCTCTCTATATGTGTGTATGTCAAGTGTATGTCAAAATCAATTTCTGTGTCCTGGGTCCTGAGTTAAAGTGGCAACGAACCGTGTGAGTGGCGGGATCTTTTACATATGGACCCAGGACACAGAAATTGATTTTTTTCAGCGCTTACGCGCACTTTTAATAAACACAAACAGAAACAAAATGCAAACGAAATAAACAAAACAAACACCTAGCTCTTTCTTGAGCAATAACTACAACACACAGGAACCTAACTACACAGACCGGACAGCTAACTTGTTTACCGGTTCACAAAAAGACGTATACACATACACACTCTCACGTACCCTTTCGGCACCACGACACTTTACGGTTGCCTTGCCTGACTGCTTTCTTTAAATACCCTGCACCTGGCTCCAATTTGCAATTAATACCAGGTGCAGGGGATAACTAAATAATTAAACAATAAAATAATTATGCAAACGTGCATTCTCACATGTTTTTAGCAGGGAGGATTTTACCCCCCTCCCTGCTATATATATATATTATATATATATATATAATATATATATATATATATATATATATATATATATATATATATATATATATATATATATATACATATATATATATATATATATATATATATATATATACATATATATATATATATATATATATATATATATATATTACACACACACACACACACACACAGTGCCTTGCAAAAGTATTCAGACCCTGACCAATTCTCTCATATTACTGAATTACAAATGGTACATTGAAATTTTGTTCTGTTCAATATTTTATTTTAAAACACTTAAACTCAAAATCAATTATTGTAATGTGACATTGGTTTTATGTTGCGAAATATTTTTAAGAAAAAAAAAAAAAACTGAAATATCTTGCTTGCATAAGTATTAAATCTCTGTGCTATGGAAGCTCCCAGTTTGCACCAATGAAAGAAATTACCCTAACGAGGGCACAATTACCTTACCATTGGCCGCCACCTGTGAACCATTAAAGCTGCTGTCACATTTTCTAGATAAAAAACCCATTGTTGAAGGATCATTGGTAAGGCTGTGAATCTGAAGGAAAATGAAGACCAAAGAGCATTCTACAGAAGTTACAGATAAAGTAATACAAATGCATAGATTAGGGAAAGGGTGGGTACAAAATAATATCCAAGTGTTTGGATATCCCAGTGAGCGCAGTTGGATCAATAATCAGGAAGTGGAAGCTGCATCACACCAACCAGGCACTGCCAAGAAAAGGCTGTCCCTCAAAACACAGCGCTCAAACAAGAAGGAGACTTGAGAGAAGCCACAGAGAGGCCAACAATCACTTTGAAGGAGCTACAGAGTTCAGTGGCTGGGAGTGGAGTAATGGTGCACCAGTCAACCATATTAAGAGCTCTGCATAACACTGGCCTGTATGGGAGGGTGGCAAGAAAGAAGCCATTACTCAAAAAGTACCATCTGAAAGCACGTCTGGAGTTTGCCAGAAAGCATGAGAGTGACCCAGCTGCGATGTGGGAAAAGGTTTTGTGGTCATTTGAGACCAAGATAGAGCTTTTTGGCCAAAACTCAAAGCTCTATTTGTGGCACAAACCTAACACTGCCCATGCCTCAAGACACACCATCCCTAAAGTAAGTTGGTGGCAGCATCATGCTGTGGGGATGTCATGCTGTGGGGGTGAGGAAAATACTGCAAGAGAATCTGCTTCAGTCTGCTAAACTGAAGCTTGGGAGGAAATTCACCTTTCAGCAGGACAATGATCCCAAGCACAAGGCCAAAGCAACATTGGAGTGGCTCAAGAACAAAATGGTGAATGTCCTACAGTGGCCCAGTCAAAGTCCTGAACTCAATCCCATTGAGAATCTGTGGCAGTATTTGAAAATTGCGGTCCACAAGCGTTGTCCAACCAACCTGAACAACCTGGAGCAAATCTGCCAAGAAGAAAGGGCCAAAATCACTCCGACACTGTGTGTAAAGCTGGTACATACTTATCCCAAAAGACTTAAAGCTGTTATTGCAGCGAAAGGTGGCTCTACCAAATATTAATGTGAGGGGGTTGAATACTTATGCAAACAAGATATTTCAGTTTTTTATTTTTCTTAAAAATATTTCCCAACATAAAACCAATGTCACCTTACAATAATTGATTTTGAGTTTTAAGTGTTTTAAAATAAAATATCGAACAGAATGAAATTTCAATGTACCATTTGTAATTCAGTAATATGAGAGAATTGGTCAGGGGTCTGAATACTTTTGCAAGCCACTGTGTGTGTGTGTGTGTGTGTGTGTGTGTGTGTGTGTGTGTGTATATATATATATATAGTTGTGAGTATAGTTGTACCCCTCAATATTATATATATTATATATATATATAAAAACGGTTGCTGGATATGGAGTTTAGACCTTCACATGCAACATTATTTTGCTACAAGTGACAAAACAGTCAGAAACATTAATTATTTTGCTACAAGTGACAAAACAGTCAGAAATTGTAACTTGCAGTTTGTGATAGCAATACTGTAAACGGTTGCTGGATAACGCTGTTTGAGACATAAAAAAAATAAAAAATAAACCTAAATGCAAAATATTGTTATGTCCTCTGTTATGCTTGGTCTTAAATCCTCGTATTCTGTGATTTACTTGCAAAAGCACATTCTAGCATCAAAATGTTTAATTTCATGAACACAATACAGTCAAGTTAGATGAAGAAACTAAACCATGCAAAGAAGTGTTAATACTGTAACAGTGGAATAAAGTGTTCCATGATTTGTCAACGTATAGATTTTAACAGCACTACTAATGCGGTATTAAAGAAGGTTATTTGTGTTCAACAGCTGCATTTATCATAAAAATGATGATATACAAATCACTTCTATATCACAGAACGTACTTGGTCAAAATTGGCTGGAGGCAAGTGATATCTTCGAGTAAACAGTATATGAAGACCATATCTTACAATGATAGATCACCTAATTTTGTTCTGACAAAGGTTTTTGCCACAACAAACATCTGTCATTGAAACACCAATTCACAGATATAGAAGCCAAATTGTAGAGGTTTGTCACAAGAATGGTCAGGCATGTTAGAACACTATTATTGTGTGTTGCATTATCTGTGTTTAACTGTACGATTACTTCGAAGTTTTTGGTTAATATTATGCTGTTTGCAAAAAAACAACACAGAAACAACAATAATAATAATAATAATAATAATAATAATAATAATAATAATGACGATGAGGACTACTTGCAGTTCTGTGCTTTTGAGGTGTTTGTTAAAAATAAATAATACACTGTATAGTAGACCCTGTTATTGGTTTGATATAGTTTGTGTCTGCTGGCTTGTACCAGATAGTTTTCATTAAATGGAAATGGCATAATTAAGATTAGCTATATTGTTTATTCTTATTTAACTGTGTGTTGTAAACAATATAAGTAGTATTGGATGCAGTAAGATAAAAACCAATTAAAGCGGTCAGAAAGCTCACATTGACTAGCCGTTTTGACCTGAATGAGGTGGATATAAGCTTGTATCGTACAGCACCCTATGCAATATTCTGTTTATTCTATTTATTCGTAACCTTTGGTGAAATCTGAACAGTAAAGTAATAAAATAATTGCTGATCAACTGAGTGACACCGCAGTGATGAAGTTCAGTGTTGAGGGATTGTGATCCGACATATAACCTTTCATTATTAGCTGATGTGAACATTTTTTAGTGGTATTTAGAACTCTATGCTTTCCTGAGTTTCACTATTCGGATGACAAGTTGGATAGTAAACTGGTTCTGAAAACCTTAAACCTGTGTATTTTGTTGAAAATGTAAAATAAATAAATATATTAAAAAAACGTATTTATTGATAATTATGTGAATTTGTTACAGCTCTGTGATGACACAAATGTTCGAAGGAAGGTTGGTTTGATCTCAGTTGTTATAAGAAGAAAATGGTGTTTATTTTTTATTATTTATTTATTTATTTCCAGAAAGGAAAAATACACTCAATGAACTTATCAAACCAGAAAATTAATGACTTATACATTTAATATAGTACTAGTTGCAGTATTATACATTGTCGGGGTGAAATGTGGATTTCAACTAAAACCAGTCCCTGTGCTGTGCATAAATCCCATGTTAAAGGGAACAGGGTTTCAACCACAGTATTGTGATGTGTCTAGTGGTACAGCAATAGTTTCTTTAAACATATATCGTATTTTTCTTTAAAGCAGTAGAGGCACTATTATTCCTACAGCAAAAATACAATAGCTACTGTTCTGGAAACAAAGGATACAGATTCACAAATAGATTAACTCCTGTCAGTCATTAGCTTGTCTCTCATGTTTATAACCAAATATACTATAAAAATGGAAACAGAATTTATAAATAACAATAGAGAAGTGTATCACAACGCTGACAGAGAAGGAAAAAAAAAAAAAAACTTTTCCCTAGCCTGATTGCTTTAGTTATTTACAAAGAGTTAAAGTACTCATAAAAATGATGAATCCTGTTATTAAAACTGGGAAAATACAGTTGAATGACATATTTCTTACACACCTCAGCTGTCAACATTTCTAATCTAATCATCCAGCCTTTTTGCTTCTTAACTGATACAAGCAATATTTCCTGTAATAAACACCCCTAAGTCTAATGAGAGCCCCTAAGGCAACTTCAAATGTATGAATTCATTATAATTGAACAACATAATCTGCAGGGCAAAGATGCCTGCTACCCAGCTTCCCAACATCACATAGCTTTGGTGACTGGTAAAAAATGTTACACATTTTGTTTACAACATATTGCCACAGTATGAAGTATGGTATGTTACTGTAGTAGTACATAAGAAGGGGAGACATAATGGAGGGAAAAAGAAGGAGGCAATATTTCATTTTGTTCTTGTATGAAAAATTCAAAAGACTGAAATCTCACCCAGAGAAATTTTGCAAGCATATTATTTTCCAATGTTTCGATCAATTTGTCTGTCAACCATGCTGAGAGGTGGAAGGGGCCAGCAAAAGCAATTTAGCTTGTGAGGTCCTAAATAGAAATGCTTTAGGAGCCCTTGTCATATGCTGTATTACAGCTGGGGTATTTTTATTTCCCGGTAATATTGTGAAGTGAAATTGATATCAATCATCCAAGGCTAAATATGAGAACATTACACACATTTTACTTTTTTAGATGTGAATCAGCAGAATTATTGGTAAAGAATTTTCTAAACACAAGTACAAAGCCCTTAGTTGGAAAAATGAGCTTGTTAAGTTGATTCTTGCATGGAATACAACACTGCATTTTAATTGATTGCACCCGAGTG